>NC_043758.1:20487447-20704947 GCF_902148845.1 Salarias fasciatus
CCTGTGGAATGTTGGTCCACTCCTCTTCCAGGGCTGTGCGAAGTTGAAGAGAACACCTCTCCAACGTGCCAGACGCCATCGAATGTGAGCATTTGTCCACTCAGATCTGTCACGGCCACGATCTGGAGTCAGGTTAAGACCCCGATGAGGACGACGAGCATGCAGTTGAGCTTCCCTGAGACGGTTTCTGACAGTTTGTGCAGAAGTTCTTTGGTTTTGCAAACCAATTGTCTCAGCAGCTGTCTGAGTGGCTGGTCTCAGACAATCTTGGAGGTGAACCTGCTGGATGTGGAGGTCCTGGGCTGGTGTGGTTACACGTGGTCTGCGGTTGTGAGGCCGGTTGGATGTACTGCCATATTCTCTGAAACGCCTTTGGAGACAGCTTATGGTGGAGAAATGAACATTCGATGCACGAGCAACAGATCTGGTTGACATTCCTGCTGTCAGCATGCCAGTTGCACGCTCCCTCAATGCTTGCAACATCTGTGGCATTTTGCTGTGAGACAAAACTGCACATTTCAGATTGGCCTTTTATTGTGGGCAGTCTAAGGCACACCTGTGCACTAATCATGGTGTCAGATCAGCATCTTGATGTGGCATACCTGTGAGGTGGGATAGATTATCTCAGCAAAGCAGAAGTGCTCACTAGCAAACATTTAGACAGATTTGTGAACAACATTTGAAAAAAATGGCAATATTGTTTATCTGGGATTAATTTTAGATCTTTGAGTCCATCTCATGAAAAGTGGGGGCTGGCCTGGGGTGGGTAGCCGCCCGTGTGGGCCGGATCTCCTGGGTGTGGTCATGACCCTCTGCCTGAGTTGTGGGGTCGGCCCTTGGGCTCAGGGGCCCTGAGCTCTCGGCTCTGCCCGCATTGGGCGCCTGGTTTAACCGACTATTGATCACCTTTTCGTCCACTCTCCCTCTTTAATGAACTGACACTGCAGCTGTTAGTTCACTTGCAATAAAGAAACAGTATGCTGTAATGGAAAGGCAGTGCGGCTGGAAGTAATTACTGCGTTTATGTTGACTGATTTTACACCCCCCGCCCCACCCGCCCTTCACTTAGATGCCTTTCTCATTAAACCTGATTTCTGCTGATGTACTGGTGATGAAGGAGCTGAAGAGCTCTGTGTGCAGCATGGAGCATAATTACTGAAAACAAATTCATTCTCCAAGTTGTAACAAATTCTTTCATGAAAACAATCTAAATTTATTCTCAAAAATGTTTTTCTCACTAAGAACCATGATAACCATCATTGACCTAACATCACCAAAATATACGTCTTTCACCAGACGTCTTTCAGTTACAGGAGGAGTCGGACAATTGTATGCACAAATCAAAATTTTAAAGATGGTTAGTAGGGCTGAACGATATATCGTTATCATATCGATATCGGGATATGAACATTCAGGACATTAGTTTCTCAAAATCGACGATATCAAGATTTCCCCTGCTTGCCCTGCATGTAAGCTTGCCCGTGCACAGGTCAGGCCAGCCAACCACAAACCTCGTTTACTGGTTGACAGCTGATGGCAGCCAATGAGAAACATCAGAGGGAGGGGCAGGAGGGAGACGGAGACGCACACTCACATATGGGTGGCCGTTTGTGCCATACACCGCCTGGTAGAAAACGCCGTTCAGAACGGCGCTTTTAACGCCGAGCGCCGCCAGGCGCTTTTATTTTGAAACGCCTTCCGGCGTCTCAAACGCCTTCCGGCGTCTCAAACGCCGAGCGCCGCCAGGCGCTTTTAAAGCGCCACCAGGCGCTTGAAAACTGAGTGAGGAACTTTTTTCCATATATGTTTTCTTGTCCACATGACGTTTGATATATTAAATGTATTAAAATATATTTTTTCCTTTCTAATCAATTTTTCAAAACTGAAATGTTTAAAAACAAAAAAAAAAAAAATACTTTTGATCAGGGGTGAGCTTAATGAGGAGACTTACAGGGTTATAGGGTGGAAAATGTTCAAAAAATTACTTATCTGACATGTTTTCAGAGCAGCTAAAGTTTGCGAATAGTCAGAACAGGACAAAAGGATTGTAAATGTTCCCACAGGGAATTTTTTACCTTTGAAAAAGTTAGATCACATTTTCAAAATGTATGTAGAATCAAATTCCTTCACCGAAAATGTTTTAACTCTCATAAATACAATAAATAAATCCCACCTTGTGATAGAACCCCCCCCACACACACACACACACACACACACAAAGGAGTCTTGTGTAAACAAAGAAATCTTGAATAGTTGAGCCTATATTTCTTTCCTTCTCTCCTTCTATTTTGTAATAACAGATTGTAATAATACCTACACATTGTGCAATAAATTATCTTTTTGACCCCAGGCTTGTGACTTAGGAATTGAGAGGAATACATGAAGCCCACTGGTGTGACGATCCAGGAAAAGCAGTGTTCCTCTCTGACAGCAACCTGCTTGGTGGCTCCCCAGATGTCATGGTGTCCAATGACTGCATCGTTGAGATAAAATGTCCCTATGCAGCCAGAAATAACATGTTTATAAGTGAAATAATTATCTGTGCCTTCGTACCAGTTAAACTGTTGTTTTATGTTGTGTGATTTATTATTAAAAATATAAGCAGTAACAAAATAAAACAAATAATGTCATAATAAATTAACCAGTGTGAAGATTTGTGTTTAAGTAGTTCAGCATCCCTGACACTTACTGCCAAACGAATATTCAAATACTTCTTCTAATCATGCATTCAGATATTATTTGAAAAAACTGAATTGTACTGAGAATGTAATGTTGTAACAGACAAACATAGACCCTAAAGAGAGAATCTCAGATTTATTTTTAAATATTTCAGTTTTGAAAAATTGATTAGAAAGGAAAAAATATATTTTAATACATTTAATATATCAAACGTCATGTGGACAATAAAACATATATGGAAAAAAGTTCCTCTAAAAAGAAGACCGATACCTTTTACTGGCTGGTGAAACTTCAGGGGAGGAGAATATTAGCATGTTATGGAGCGCGTGGCGGCGCTAGGCGTCCAAAAGCGCCTGGCGGCGCTCGGCGTTTGAGACGCCGGAAGGCGTTTCAAAATAAAAGCGCCTGGCGGCGCTCGGCGTTAAAAGCGCCGTTCTGAACGGCGTTTTGTACCAGGCGGTGTATGGCACAAACGGCCACCCATACTCACATGTGCTACACACGGCGGAGAGTAAGCAAAACAACAACATGAGAGCTGAAGAGAGGGCGGTTGCAGAATCTGCAGAAACGAATTTCGTGGTAGTGGCAGTGAGTTCTCATAAAAAAAAACTGCATTTTTTTTACATCCTTTTGTATTATCAGGGCACGAAATTCCCTATAAAATGGCGGCGGGGACCAATTGAGATCGAATCTCTGCCGGTTTAGGTGCCATATAAGTAGGTCCTTACCGCCTGTTGGCTTTTTTTAATCATGAAATTGCCTTGCTTCTCTTTTAATGAATCAATCATGACCAACACGCCTCGTAACTCTGGGATTCCATTTTTGCATTCTTCTTTGTGCTTCACGCTGCACTATGCATCAACAATCACAATGCGCCCTCTGCTGGATTGAAGGAGGTACTGCTTGATTCAGGCGCTGCTGTGAACTCCAAACAACAAATAATTCAGAACACAATGACAGCAATGGGTGTAAACAGTAGTAATTGTAAATTTGCAAATCTGCCAAAACAGTTATTGATTTACTGCGATACTACAGTTCTCCACCCCTGAATGAGGCCGTCACAGCTGCAGAACAACATCAATGAACATCAGTGAGAGAGGTCCTCCAGGGTCTGATACATACAGAGACAAAACCTGGTCAGATTAATAACTGAATAGAATCAGAATCTACACTAACATTCACAGCCATCAGCAGGATCTTAGCGAAAATACTTTGTGTCAATTGGGTGCAACTACATTATATAAAATGTGGTTTGTGCTGGTATGGATTCTAGGGTTAATGTGCCACCACCACCAAAGGAACTTGTCAAAGCTGGGATTCTTCAATCAGCAATTAGCAACATGCATACCTGCACCAAAATAAATAAAAATCGTTTTATAAATTTGCAACTTAGGGTGGGCCATATAGCATCAGAAGATATACCATCCCAGACACAGTGCAGCAAATAGATATAAACAGAACTAAACAAGTACAACAAAATACAACAGTTTAATTTAAAAATTATTGTTGGATCCTGTTTTTGATCAGCATTTTACAAAATTGAAAATTAAGGACCTGTTAAAACTTTTGAGGACCTGTTAAAATTTTCTGAGGACCTGCTGAAAAAATTTGGAGGGCGTTAAAATTTTGACGAATTTCATGCCCTGTATGTTTTTATTTTTCTGAAAAATGTTTAACTTTCACTGAATCCATTGTAATATATCGTATCGATAGAGATATCTGGCATGGATATCGAGATATGAAATTTTGCCCATATCGTTCAGCCCTAATGGTTAGTCAGCAAAGCCAAATTCAAGAAGACAAGTTCCATACACTCATGTTTATATAGTATCACACCGCCCTACTCATAGGCATACATCACTACACTCCTTTAATGCCCTTTATTAAAATGGACTAGTTGCTTTAATAACAAAGCAGTAAAGCAGTTTGGGATGTTAACAGCAGTAAATGAAGTACAGCTGTCCAGCAAATAAATGCAGTATGAACAAAAAGTACATACTGAGCCTCATATCATCCCCTTTTGAGTTGATTTATGTGATGAGCATTGTTTGAATTGTCTTTGAAAATAGGAAATTGGATCTTATTTGCTCAGTGTCCTGGTTTCAGCTGTATATACTCACACACAGAAACGGAAACTAGATTTAACTAGACCAATCAGGAGTGAGGCTAATCAACACTGAAGAGGATAATAAGTCAGATAGACACTAAAGAGATGTGGGAGGACTAAGAACAGTGAAACACACACAAAAAAAAGAACATTGCAAATCAGAAGATGATTTATAACGCATGAGAGGAACAGGAAGTTCTGAGAACAAGGCTTCAATCAGACATAAGTAACGGCAAAAACGCAAGAATGGTGACACTCATGAAGGCAGTTTGGGACTGTTTTGATCTGCATTATTAATCTGCCTACATGCTCGTCCAGTAAATTGCTGCGATTTGTGTGTGTGTGTGTTCTCGTATTTCTATCCTTGTTGGGGCCAAATGTCCCCACAAGGATAGCAAAACGTGGAACGACGTGCCTTGTGGGGACCTTTTTCCGGTCCTAAGTAGGAGCAACAGTGTTTTCTTGACCATGTTGTTGTTACTGAAAAAAGTAAAAGTGCAAAAACACTTCTTTCGGGTTAGGCTTTGTTGTGGTGTGGGTTAGGGTAAGGGTCAGGGTTAGGGTTAGGAGTTAGACATGAATGGGAGTCAATGGAAGGTCCCCACGAGGATAGAAATACAAACGTGTGTGTGTGTGTGTGTGTGTGTGTGTGTGTGTGTGTGTGTGGTGTGTGTGTGTGTGTGTGGTGTGTGTGTGTGTGTGTGTGTGTGTGGTGTGTGTGTGTGTGTGTGTGTGGTGTGTGTGTTGTGTGTGTGTTTATCATAAATATATATAGGGTATAGTCTGGGATGGAAAGTCAAAATCAGCAGTACTTTTTTTTTTTTTTTTAATACCATATTTATGCTTTGTCATCTTATTACCCGGAATATGCTTCATCCCTGATCTGGTCAGCTATGTGATAGCTCTCATCAAGGTTCGCACATCTCGGGGAAGTTTGAAAGTTGTCCATTTGCATAAAATACGCATCTCCAAGGATTTCTCACTACCCTGTCAGCTGAGGGAGGGCCCAACCTCCTGCGGTCATAACATGAATAAGTTGGCTATAGAAGACGGATGGATGGGTGGATGGATCACAGTGGTGTTTTGATGTTTGGAGAATGATTACTTATGCAAAGTCTGAGTTTGAATCTTTGAAATGCAAAAAAAAACGACAGTAAAGGTGCCGTAGGCAGGATTTTGCTAGTCAGTGCTAATTTTTCTGTGTTTTCTTTGGATTAAATGTTAGAGTATCCATTGATAATCCTTTAGGAGTGTAGGCATAATTGCACTACCGTCAGGGCGCAGCATTTACATCCCTCTATGTTCTGAGCTGAAAAGGATTCTTGACCGCTGCAGGTATTTTTGACCAATCAGAAGAGCCCCTGAGACTCGTATCCTGATTGGTTGTAAAGCTCTGCTTCTCGTGAACGCGCATGAGGAAGTCCAGGCCCACATATTTACCTGCCCTCGTCAGACATAACATCATCAAAACACCACGGAGTTAACTGAGGACAGCACCAAGAAGAACAGCGAGAAGAAGAAGAAGGAGAAGAGCAAAAACAAGAACCATAAACCAGCAGGCATTGTGTCGCGTTCGCACGTACGTTCTTGCGGGAGGGGCTTAACTTGCGTCAGGGCGTGATGTCAGAGAAAACAGGAAGGGCTGTGCTGGGTTTCAAATCGCCATCTTAGATGGGTCAAATCACCATCTTGCTTAGGTAAACCTGCCTACGGCACCTTTAAAAAAAAAAACCTTTTAGAGATTGAGAGATCATCATCCTTATCTTGTTTTTCTTGAAGATGTAGATAATATTAAGAGTGAGTGATCACAATCAGAATGTCACTCTCTCAATATCCTGACAGTTTACTGCTGGAGAGCTGCCTCTGTCCATGGTGCTGATCTGACAAAATAGGCTCAGCCAACCTTCCTTGATTCAATCCAACAATGCAGATGTATTCTTCAAGTTACAAACACAGAAAACTTAAGGTGTGGAGGGGAAGAAGAAGGTCAAAAAAACTTGACAGTTTTTGAGGAATCTGGAATACAGAGACAGACTGCACCATTAACTACCTAAATTTTTTTCCCCAATCATTTTAACTTCCACTATTAAAAATGATGAGCTGCCTGGCCTGTCCATGTAACCAGCTGCAGCTATCATTAAACACGATCAGGCCTCAATTTAATCATCTCAGTGCTCAGTAATATCGCTCTTGTGGAAACTCAGCAATGTCCAGATTGTACAGTGATTACTCAAGTAATTTATAAAAAGAACTCGATCCTTCGTTCAGGGTCTTTAGCATTTCGTTAATGGACTACAGTGCCTGAGCACACAGTGTGTCAGACCATCAGTCAACATCAAATCCTGGAGCCTATTTCTGATTCCTTTTGTCTTTCACTAATGAATACTGAAATACTGTAGACTGACCTCATTGATGTATTGTTCTTCAAGCACTGAGGAGTTAGGAGGCTCTAGTCAAGCTATGAGTTTATTTTTTGTGGTTTGGGATTTAAATCAATATTTGTAAATAATTTCAAGTTTCTAGGCCTTTGTCAGTGAGTTTGCCGGGCACAGCTTACATCAATGGATTATAAATTATTCCCATCAAAGTCATCATAGCTCTCACAGTGTCATGTTGAGATGTTTCAAATATTACTAAGCCATGGTTTTTTTTAAATGCGATGTAAAATAATTGAGGTTTGAGTTTTGTGTGAGCTCAATTTTATTTTTCAGAAGCAGTTCACGTCGTGTTCCAGCTTTAACTTAACTGCTCTGAGTAAAGTATTTTCTGCCTGAACACAGTTTAAGGGTGCAAATTAACCGTCATTATTTATAAGAGTCAAAGACCGTTTTGTGTGCCTTTTTTTTATCATACTAAATTGATTGAATTTTAATTGGAATAAATGAAGTCATTTCTGCCCTAAAGACCATCATTGAAACACAGTAGCAACAAAACCATGTTTGTAGAAATAAAGCAAAATAAAGCTTATATACACTCAAGGTGGTAAAAACTGAAAAGTAAATTACATTTCAGAACAAGACTTGTGCTAAGAACTAATGAACGTCTGCTCCAAGAAGGCTTGAGGAATGGAGTGCTGGTGCAACTTCAGTTCACGTTGTTGAATTTAATGTGACGCAACACCTATAAAAACTCCATATGTTCATTAGTTTGGATTTTAAAGGTCTAATACACGATTTTCTCGAAAAGACGAAGCCCCACGTCTGTTACTCACTTTTTTGAACAACGCGCATGCGCCAGACCATCCGCCCGGCTCTCCTGCTTCTCCCAGGAAATGCGGAAGTGTACGAGCGCGATCTCTTCTAAATAACATAATATATTTATACAAAATAGTTGATTTCGTCAAATAATACAAATGAAAAACGAACCCTGTTGGGCTGTTGATTGGTGTAATATGTGCCTTGATGAGTTTAAGTGTTCTGAGAGTCGTAGGAAAAGAAAGTAATGCAAATCAGACCCAAACCATCTGGCAGTGAGAGAAAGAACAGACAAATACAGATCTCAGTTTAAAAAGTGCAAGGAAGACTGACCTCACCCTTGCACCCTCCTGAGAATGAAGGATCCAATTCACTCAGGACAGTGAAGAATAGATTTGTTTCACAGAACATCTGATAAAAAGAAACTTGTAAAAGCTACAATATTGTCCTGAATATATAAAAAGACTGCCATGCACTTATTAAAATGCAGTGGTGTATAACATGAAATATGTATTTTTTATTGCATAGGAAGTGACTATGAAAGGACATGTCCGGTGACTCTTCACATGTGCTGCCCAGTCAGTCAATGCAGCTTTCGGATCAGAGCAGCAAGAAGCAGAGAAGCTAACTACAGTGTTTGGATTTACAATTGCTATGTGCGCACGAATGTTCCTCTGGCCCGGATCAGAAAGCGTGAAAACAAAGACCAACTGTGGCTCAGATACAAACTTCAGTTTCTCACGGTGAAACGCAGTCAAGATGAGCTAGAATATTTACATGTGTGTTTATGAACCAAGTTCTTGTTAATTTTCTCAGAAAACAAAACATTTTTATTTTGTGCTGTATGATTTCTCTGAAATATCCAGGCATTCGACTCGCCTGAGCAGACAAGAGGCAGGCATCTTTCCCACTGCAAGTAGCTTTTCATCACGGTGTATTATCACAGCCGCAGTTACCTGTTTCACTTACTCTGTCTCCTAATTGACTGACTGCTAATTCATCATCTGTTTTTGTGTTTGACAGGTAAGTCTTATGAGAGTGAATTAAAGCAGAACTTTGCAACTTTTTTACCTCAATAAATGTGTTTTCAGAATCCCTGTGGGGGTAATGAAAAGACTTGTCACAGTGATTCGCCTGTCCCTTCACTCTCCCCGGGGTCTGAGTCCTGAAAACAGCGCTTGCAATTTCAGAGGAGCGGACCCGACAACATCTCGCGAGAACAAACCTGCTTTACGGCACTCATACGGGATTACAAGTATAAAAGCTGTTGGAGTGTGATATCTGTCATTGTGTTGCAATAGACGATCTTTGCACAATGTGTTGATTGGTTCTAATTTCGGTTTGGTAACTGAAAAATAAAGAGGAGTGGCACCTCCTCTTGTAGAAGTGAGCACGAGTGAGTTCGCTATACAGGACTGTCTTAGAAAATTAGAATATTGTAATAAAGTTCTTTATTTTCTGAAATGCAATTAAAAAAACAAAAATGTCATACATTCTGCATTCATTACAAATCAACTGAGATATTTCAAGCCTTTTATTATCTTAATATTGCTGATTATGGCTTACAGCTTAAGAAAACTCAAAAATCCTATCTCAAAATACTAGAATATCATGAAAAAGTATACTAGTAGGCTATTTAACTAATCACTTCAATCGTCTAAAAACTCGAAACACCTGCAAGTGTTCCTGAGCCTTGAAAAACACTCAGCTTGGTTCAGTAAACTAAATCACAAGTATGGGGAAAGACTGCTGATCTGACTGCTGTCCAGAGGACCATCATTGGACACCCTCCATCAGGAGGGTAAGACACAAAAAGAAATTTCTCAAAGAGCAGGCTGTTCACAGAGTGCAGTTTCAAAGCACATTCACAAAAAGTCTGTTGGAAGGGAGAATGTGGCAGGAAACGCTGCACAAACCAAGAGGAGATGACCGCAGGCTTAACAGCATTGTGAAGAAGAGTCGCTTCCAGAATTTGGGGGAGCTTCAAAGGACAGTGGACTGAAGCTGGAGTCCAGGTATCAAAAGCCACTGTTCACAGACGTGTCCGGGAAATGGGCTACAATAGCCGTATTCCCCATGGTCAAGCCACTTCTGAACTCAAGACAACAGAAAAAGCGTCTGACTTGGGCTATGGAGAAGAAGCACTGGACAGTTGAAGAGTGGTCCAAAGTCCTCTTTTCAGACGAAAGCAAGTTTTGTATTTCATTTGGAAGTCAAGGCGCCAGAGTCTGGAGAAAGGCTGGAGAGGAGCAAAATCCAAGTTGCTTGAAATATCCAGTGTGAAGTTCCCACAGTCAGCGATGGTTTGGGGAGCCATGTCAGCTGCTGGTGTTGGTCCACTGTGTCTCATCAAGTCCAGAGTAATGCAGCTGTGTACCAAGAGATTTTAGAGCACTACATGCTTCCTTCTGCTGAAAAGCTCTATGGAGATGATGATTTCATTTTCCAGCATGATCTGGCACCTGCCCACAGTGCCAAAACCACCAGTAACTGGTGTACTGACCATGGCATTAGTGTCCTCGATTGGCCTGCCAATTCCCTGACCTGAACCCCCATCGAGAATTTGTGGGGTATTGTCAAGAAGAAGCTGAAAGACACCAGACCCAACAATGCAAATGAGCTAAAGGCCGCTATTGAAGCATCCTGGGCATCCATAACACCTCAGCAATGCCACAGGCTGATTGCCTCCATGCCACGCCGCATTGATGCAGTAATTCGTGCAAAAGGATTCCCAACCAAGTACTGAGTGCATTAATGGACATTTTCTAATGTTTGATTTTGTTTTGCTGTTATAATTTTGTTTTTTTTACTTGGTCTGAGGAAATATTCTAATATTTTGAGATAGGATTTTTGAGTTTTCTTAAGCTGTAAGCCATAATCAGCAATATTAAAACAATAAAAGGCTTGAAATGTCTCAGTTGATTTGTAATGAATCCAGAATGTATGACATTTTTGTTTTTTTAATTGCATTTCAGAAAATAAAGAACTTTATCACAATATTCTAATTTTCTGAGACAGTCCTGTAGAAGTGTGTTTGTTTTTTGTTGTGTTTGTTTGAGCGTGCGAGGCAGGCATTCTACGACATAGGGAGCAACCGGAGGAAGTTCCCGGGCAGCGCGAGGAACTGCCCGCTGCAGAAGATTTAACAAAAGCGCGTAAAACAAACATGAAACCCTCGCTAGCGTTAGCAAACGCCGTCCTGAGGTGCTCACGGATGGCAGAACCAAAAAGACAGAAAAAAACTTTGTCTAAGGAGCGGAAAAAAAGGAACGGGAGTAGGACGCTCTCTGCCACGCAGGGGCGGGGGGTGATGCGGAGGACGTTACGACAGTGAGCTTTCACAAGAGACCAGTAGGGGGAGCGCTAAAGCAAATCTTGCAAAGTACTGCTTTAAATAAAGGTACTAATTACAACACACATGCACGCACGCACACACACATACACACAACCTACAAAATAAATCAGTCAGCATAACCAATGACTTTTTGATGCTACAAGTAGTTGGTATCAGTTTAGGTGAAATGTGTTGTTAAATATTTCAGAGTATTTATTATATTGCCTTTTGACAATATATTTAAATGCTTTCTATTTTTTGTGACTATTTTGAATCCTCCTCCTGTATTTATTTCTATTATTTAATGTTGTCAGACAGCCAGGTGTCAAAAGTTTTTGCTCCTGCATATTTGTGATGTAAACTAACTTTACTCATCAGTGTAAGACGTTACAGAGGAGAACAAAACAGCAACTGCTTGTCAGAGTTCAACAGTAGTTCAGTCTTTAGAGAAGTGGAGCTGAACTAAGTGATCAGTGGTTAAATGTTTTAAAATAGTGGAGGACGCATTGTTTTTCTCAGAATTTTGCTCGCAGCACTCTGCAAAGTGCTACAGACTTTTGTTTTTCCAGGAAACTTTACAATCTCTGGCAGATGATAATGAGCAGCTTTTGAAGAAATGTTTTTGCAGCCTCTATAATAAAAGTCGGTGTGAGTACAGATGAACATTCAACAAAATCCTACTGTAGAAAAGTTATGTTCTGCTGATTTGTCGAGGTTATTTTGACTGAAAAGGAAACAGCGAGGGCTTTCATTGTTTCATCCAGTAAACCCTAAAAATACTCAGTTTAGACTGAGCATCGAGCGATAGTGTTGAGTTTGCCTCTTGGTTGTGAGCAGAACTATATGCACTCAGTATCCGTGCCCCCTCATCTCCATCCAGGGGGGCAGTGTGGAGATTGTGAATGACTATAAATATTTGAGGATGGATATACACACTAAACTGGACTGTGTTAAGAATTTTGAAAGCCCTTAATTGGAAGGGCCTAAACGGTCTCTATGTTTTGATTGTGGCTGAGGTTCTTCAACAGATGCTGGACTGTTGTTCTTCTATGTATCTATTTACTAAATCTTCTATGAGTCTTCGGTGGCCAGTTGCATGTCGGCCATGAGAGCTGCACAATGAATCGTTGGACATCACTGCATCGATGCAAACTGAGAAAAATCAGCTTTTTGAGAAAACCCTGACTTTGTTTTGTGGATCTTGGGGGAAATTGCATCTTCACTGAATGTTAAAGTAGAAACTGCTGAAGTGGTGACAATGCTATTTATAAATTTAAAATGGGCATGCTTTCTCAGAAACTCACAATAAATGACCCTCATTAAAGTGGAAAAAGGGTGATTCCACCTTTGTTTTTGGACAGTTGATTCTTTGGTAAATGAATTTTTGTCCCGCTTGCCATTGCCTGAGTTTACCTTAAATAATCCCTGCTTGTTGGCAAACACTCCACTGAAATCCAAAGTATTTCTTATGAAATGCAAAGAGACATTTTTGGGCTCCACCATTGACTTTTTTTTTTTTTTTTCCAACTCTGAGCAAGCTAAACCTAAAAAACATTCCGCATCAGAAAGGTTCCCACTATTGTTCCATTTCCACTTCTCATTTCTCAGGACAGATCAGCCGGCAGAGTCACCAAGCATGCTTGGAAAAACCCTGCTGCACAAAGTGATTTACGGTTCAAGTGGAGTTGTGAGATTATTACTGCTTCTGGGCTGCTCCATCAGTAGTCACACTCTGATTTCACAGTTGAGATAAAACTTCAGACGTCGTTGTGCCGAATTTTCGCACCGATCATTGTGTACTGCAGAAAGTACACACACGGGTTTTACCTTAGACTTTCAATAAATAAAAGATATCAATAAATATATGTATTCTCAAAAAAAATTAAAGAAGACATAAAACAGTGAGATTCTAGAACAGTGTACTTATAGTTGTTCCGATATGTTCAATTTAAGGGGTGCAAAGCAGTTGATTTTCACCAAGTGGAACAAGGACTCAGGCTTTGACAACTGGTTGGGAAAAATTACTGTAAAAATAATTAAAAACATCTCTCTCTCTCTCCTCTCTCTCTCTCTCTCTCTCTCTCTCTCTCCTCTCTCTCTCTCTCTCTCTCTCTCTCTCTCTATCCTCTCTCTCTCTCTCTCTCTCTCTCTCTCTTCTCTCTCTCTCCTCTCTCTCTCTCTCTCTCTCTTATAGGTAAGACGATCTTCCCTTGTATGTGACTGGCTTCATGTGAGGGGACCTGTTTATGTAATGCCTGTGGGGGAAAAAATAAAATCAAGCGTCTTGCTTTCTGCTGCTCGACAGACCCAACAGTAAGTAAATCTTGTTAAAATCACTGTGACTTAAATCACACAACATCCCTAATTTTCTTGTCACTCTGTCCTCTTTGAGTAACCTGCTGTAATTTCCTCTCAAAGCAAACTTCTCAGTTTAATGTATGTTTGTTTGGATACATTTTCACTGTCAAAGCAACTTTCCTAAGTAATCCAGATAGAAGGGAGCATTTAGTGTTTGATCGTGGGTTCGTTGATGTCGCTGCAATTCCAAAGAGGTGGTAGGTTAATGTGACAACGTCCGTCTGCCACCCCGGCTGTGCATCTGCATTCAGGGAACCTGGTTAGAGCAGAAGTGCCTCAGACGTCTTTCATCCTGGTTGTTTTCCTGCTGTGCTGCATTTAATAGGTTGATTTGACTGGAAATGATGCTGTGGACAGACATGCTTGTGGTCATTCATCGCTGTAAGGCAACACTCTTCAGTGTACTGAAGTGTGTGTGTGCGTGTGCGTGTGTGACGGAGTGAAATCGACTGTGTTACATGCATGACAAGTGAAAAATTTGCTTTCTGCAGCAGAAACCAGCAGGCACTCTGTTTAGTTCAGGAGTGTGGAGCATCATAGACAGCTCTCACCAGCACCATGCAGAATTTCATCTCGGGTCAAACCATAATCACTCAGTGCTTTTGGCAGAGACGGCTCGCCCTCTTTTTCCTTTCTGACTGGTTTCTTCCAGTAAATGTGGAGATGGGGAATGATTAGAATTCGCTCCGCAGTCGCTACAGCTGCGCTGCATTGATGTAGTTAAAATCTGTCAGGATTTCCCTGGAATACCAAAATGGATGTGAAACATCTGCTGCCAGTCTATCTGTTCATCTCTGTCCATTCATTTCATTCAGTTGATTTTCATTCAGTTCATGCAGAGATTTTTTTGTTTGTTTTTTGGAGGTAACTTGATTTTAGGTGCACGCAGTTTAATTTCACAGGAATAAATATTCTAAAAATCTGCTTTGAAAGAAAATCACCCGCACTCTTTGAGATTACTGTCAGTACTGTGTAAAACCAACACAATATGCTAGATACACTAAACAGTTTAATGAAATAATTAGTGTAATTTTCCCATCTGGATATTTGTTCCAGATTCTGTTGTGAATAGAATAAGTTTCCATCATATTTGCAAATCATTGCATTTTTCATTTTTGCCTCTTTATACCAACTTTTGTGCAATCAGTTATGAAATATTGCCCACCTTAGTTTTGTGAGTCGTCATTTCATCATCTATTTGTCTATTTAATTCCCTTCAATCTCATAAAAAACTTCATTTTGAGTATTATTTTCAACAATTTTGAGGTCCCGTAGAACTTTTTCTTCCCATTTTAATTATCTTGGGGGGGGGGGGTTAAACAAACACACAAAGAAAAAATTAAATCACCTGCTGCATGATGGATGAACAGATATAATGGAGCTGCAGTGAGATCAAAGTATTTATACCCCAATTTTATCTGTAACCAGAAAGAGATGGAAAAAAAAAAAAAAAAACAGCAGATGTAAACTGGGGCATGTGAAATGAAAGATACTTGAACTAACTAGTGGACTAAGTAGGTACCAGAAAATAGCAGCTATTTTTAAAGCAAATGCTCCTGTTACCATAATATATTTTTCAATTCATCTTTTCTTATCCTTAGTTTTTCCTCCTCTACTGTGTTAAAGGTGGATAAAAAAGTTTTTGGAGCCAAGCATGCACGTACAGCGCGTTGTTGTCGATGTTCTACTGAAACTTGTTATACCTCCTGTAGGTGTTGGACTTATTTAGCTGGTTAGCTCAAATGAGAAGTTAACATTGTAAAATAAAGTATGTTACAGCTACTGTGGGTAAAGCCTGGTGGTGAAGTTATCTTCACACTGCTGTCATTAGGACTGAGTGAGTTCAGGAGTAATGAGGCATTCCTCCTTTGCTGAACACAAGTTTAATTGAGTAGTGGCAGAGCTGCTCTTCTCTTGCAAAAACCCCTCCAGTGCTAAGCAGTGGAAACTGTATAATCTCCAACTTTCCCCCCCAAAACGAAAGAAACAAGTAACAAACACACAAGAGACATAGTTCTGCATTTTCAGCTCAAGGAAATAGTGGAAATAAGTTGAATTAATGAGTTTGTTACAATGTGATTCAGAAGACCATCCTTCGTGTGAATAAAACCACGGTGCATTCAACTTAAGCATCATGACTGTGGCTTTTTGCACCAGTTTCAGTTTTTTAAACCTCATATTTTCTTTGCCTGTATGATCTGATTTCAAATTCCTTCCACAAGGCAGATTTAATTCGCTCACCCAGCATTTTTAATAGGATCACTGAACAGCCATACTTCAATCTGACTTTAATTAGCTCCTAATTGGCCCGATGACAGACTGTGGTTTAATATTATTGGGAAGGTTTTTGGATCTCTGGTGCCATCGAATACCTCTAACATTTGCTGAACGCTCTCATCCAATGTTGTTCTTCTCAAGGCCAAACCTTCTTCAGTGTTTCACTCAGTGAGTCTGTGTCTGAACTCCTGGTCTTCTTGATGGCTAATTGGGGAAAAGAAAGAGAAAAAAGCCTCCAGTTTACTGAATCATTACAAACTCCCCATGCTGTTTTTATTTGTATTACCAAAGACCTTGGTGAGACTTAACACACACCGACACAAGCACAGGCTACTGTATTAATCATTTATTGAGTTGTGTATTTACACCACTCACTTGTGCACAGAGAATTGTTTGGGCCTCAGAGTGACTCTATTTTTTTTTTTTTTTTTTTGAATTTGTGTTTGTCCACTTCATTTAACCATTTGCTGGATACAACATTGTGGATGACACAACCAGAACATATACCGTCCGAGTCTCATAGTTTTCCTCTGAGGACATTTTGTTCTGCAGTTCAAAATCATGTGCTTGATGTCGATTGATAATCGTAAAGTTGTGTGATTATGTACTGACAACCTGTATAGTTTCCGTTGTGCTGTTGCCCAGTCCTGAATGAAAGCAGTTTATAAGTTAGATCAGCGTCACATTGTTCGAAGTCTCATACACATAGATGAAGATCCTTTTGAAAAAAAAAAAAAAGAAGAGAGAAGAAAACACTGCATCTGATCATTATCAGTAATTTGATCCAACACAATGTGAGATGACTTTGAAAAAAAAAATCCTCTACTCATGACTTCAAACATTGTTGCTCAACTCATAAACTGAGCATCAATATCTTTGTATGTATTGATTTCAACGAATCCCCATTTCCCCTGTTATGTTTTGGTGTTGAGAGCACATTTGTTTCACCTTCTGCTCTCGTCCGAAGTCTTTGGAGGGAGTGGAAGGACAGTGCTAGTCGCATTCCTGCAAACCTCAAGCATCTGGTCTTGTCACGGGGTGTCTGGAGACAGCCAGACTGTTTGTAGCAGAGCAGAGAGAAGAAACTCAGTCCAGCTCACTGCAACTTTGACAGGTGACTGAGAACCAAACACACCAGGAAGGGAGCATCGGTGTGGAGGGGAGCAAAGCCTGCTGATACACTCACTCTCCGGAGGCTTCACTTATCATAAGCGTGTAGAAAAGGTTCTCAGTTACATCTTATGAATGAAATCTAGAATATGTGCAGTTCCAAAAAAGTTCATTCTGTTGGGTTAGAGAGCGATTGCAAGCAGAAAATATATAGAAAATAATTTTTAAAAGTTTGATGTTAAAGTCGGTGCCAAAATTCCCAGGGTGGACAGAAGCTGGATGTGTTTCCGTTCTTTTTGTCTGTCCGTCCCTCTGAACTGGACATAAATCCATTATTTGTTTTGCCAAATAAAAGACACAAAGACAACATTTTCTCTTGGTTGGAATTTAAACCCCAGCGTGTCAAGTGAGAAGGTTTATATATACGACCATTCCTAAGCATAAGTACAAGTTAATAAACTCCATGCTTTATGTGAGAATGTTCTTGTGCACTCACTACGCACACATCTGTGCTTTTCATTCACTTTGCCAGGTCTGTTCTTATTCTTTCAATGTTTTTCTACAGTATTAGTATTTAACATGGAAATGGCTGAATTATACTGTATATGCCAAAGAAGACTTTCCTAAAGCACGACCTACTGACTCCAAATCACTTGTGAATCCCATTACTACAGTGTCTGGTTCAGACACACCTCTTTGTTTAGCTTTAAATATATATAAAAAAAACAAATTAGTATTGTTAATCAATGGTAATCATGTGTCTTCTATTAATTATGAATAAGGTGAGTTGTGAACCGTGGCACTTGACTGTTGTTTTGCAATCCTCTGTTTTGCTTTTACTGTAATGCGTAGAATATGTGTGCACTGCCACTGCTAAACGTGTCGGCTCACTTCACTGTGTTTGTCAGAGCGTCGGCTAGCTTGACCGCAGGTAGTTGCCATGATATACAATTTTGTGACCACAAATTAGTATTTCGTGTTCACGATTTATTTCGTGGCCATGAATTAGTAATTAGTGCACATATTCTAGGTATTTTGAGGCCACAATTTAATTTTTTTTTTTTTTTTTTTTTTACCATGTCATGTCCGTAGGTTTCAGTGACTAAAACTTAAAACAGACACTCATGCATGTATTCCCCCCCCAAAAAATTTGTCATTTCCACCATCACCAGGCCATGGACTTGTTTGACATTTTCCACGAACTGTTCCACACTGACCTTGCATGTTAATGGTGCAGATGTGGCAGATGTCCTGTCATCCGTCTGTCTCTCTCTAACTGGCTGTCGGATTCCCCTGAGTCCATGATTTGAGAAGATGCGGAGAGCGGCTCCAGCGTATCGCTGCTTCATGACAGTCTTTCCGTGCAGAGGAGTGACTCTCATGAGCTCTGCTGGCTCGGACGCTCATCGTTAACCATGTCAGGACTATCGAGGGCATAAATGAAGTAGAGATCACTGAAGAGCTGTGGGAGACATGCAGAAGTACCAGTGCTATGGGAGATAAAAAGCGGCAAGCCACCGTCTTGAACAGAAAGCCACTGAAGGATAAGGTTCGTGATTTGAAAGAGAGGAGGGATATGATGGAGGGTGATCGTTGCACTCGCAGGAAAAGCCAATGGAGAGAGTTCACTGAGGAAACAGTGGTGAAAGCACAATAAAATGGAATGCAGGATGCAGAGATAGTTCAAAATCTGCTGAGTTTGTTCTGGAAACAGTTCGTGAAAACATTGTAAGAGAAAAGCTTCCTTTGTGTTCATTTTAAAGTCACAGTCAAGGTTACTCACGCTCATGGTTTATTCAGGAGGAACTTTTCAGACTCTGCACCCCACTGCTTCATGGTATTGGAGGCTACGCGCTGAAAATCAGCAGTTTGACAAATTTGAAGTTAGTTCCATTTTAAATGTGCAACATTTTGCTTGTGTGGTCTCAGAAAAGCCTTTTAAGTGGACAGAAATGTGAAGTTAAAAGAATACATGTTGATTTGAGATGATAGTCTGGTCAGAGCTCATTCTCTGCCTGGGTGGAAAAACATTTTAATATAAAATTAAATTTGTGTTAACATGTTAAACCTCAAGGGTAATGCCAAATGGTGAATTTCGATTGATACATGATGTTCTGTATTTTCACAGCAAAATATGATTTTGTTGATACTCCTGAGATGATAAAAGACATTTGACAGTTGCTTCAATTGAAGTTTTTACTTTAAAAGGGATGCAACAAGAGTTTCTGCAGCCTGTAGACCTGCCATGTTTGTTCAGTAATGTTCTCTGTTGGATTTTTACATTTGTCACATTTATTTTTAAATATTTAAAACATTGATTTTTCAAAGTAAATAGATATTTACTTTGCTCTATTTTCTCAAATCTCCTGTCTTTCTTTGTAATAAATCTCCTTACCCCGTAATAAACATCAACAAATCTGATTTAATCACATATCACACCCTCAAAATTCTGTCTTGACCGCATATATTGAGCCCCTAACAGTTTTTAGTTTCTGCATGTCAAGGTAGTTGTCCAGTAGATGTATTTCCCACAGTGGTCTTCTCAAATGTATTCACATCATTTATTTGTTTTTAATAATTTCCCATGTGATTACTTGAAAACCACAGTCTTTTGTGTTTCGAGACAGAGCTTCAAATGAGCCACAGGCGATGCTCCTTTTGACTGGGGTTCTTTTAGCCTTTGGATTAGGAGTTAATTACAGTGCAAATGAAGTGTGGTGAAGGGATTAGAAGACGGCCGTCCTCCAGGTATCAGCACCTCTGCTGCACACACACCATAATCTCAGCAAATGACTAGTATTTGATGAATATGTATTGAACTCATATTATTAGTTTATCAGGCTGTCTGTTTTAAAGATATTCAAACTCTCAAAGGGAGCCAAGCGATCAGCAGCTGTATTCCTCGTGTGTGTGTTGGATGATTTCTGAAGTTTCCGGAGGCAGTGTTTCTCTCTGCTGACCCCTCCTTCCCCCAAAAACAGCTTCCTGTCAAGGATAGTTTTGTTAAACGGAATGAAAATGATTTCCGGATACTTCAGGGTCACAAGAGACAGAACGGGTGATTTCTTCATCCCTCACTGCTTGTTTATTAGCCTCCTGTCCAAGTGCAGCTTGAGTCCAGAAGCAACGACACAAGGAAGTTAAATTTCCCTGTAAAGAGTGCGTATTTGTTATTATTGGCTAGCTGTACTAAAGCCAAAAATTATGTTCTCTTCCAGCAGAGATCTATTGTTACTGTAGGTCACCTTATTGCATGTATGATGCCCTTCAAATTTGAATTTGTAGCCAATCATCAGAGTTTCATGGAGAACAAAACAAAAGGGAATAGCACAGGGTCAGGGGAACGGGCATTTTCCTATGATGTTTTAATTTATTTTGTTTGCAACAGGGTTAATGTGTGTTTATTTATTTATTTTATTAAATACACATTGTTACAGCATAATTTATCAACAGAGACATGAGAGAAACTTATGACATTAGAGCGGAATTCTGTTGAGAACTTGTTATTAAAATAAGCTGCAGTGTGAAAGACTGAAAGTTACGATAGTTGAAGATGAAGTATTAAAACTTCTCACAAGCACAAGAAGAGAAACGTTGATATTCAGTATGAACAAAATGATATGACTGCCTTGCATGTGACAATATTATTACTTGAGCAAGACACTTCTGATCTCACTCTGAGCTCACAGCATTTTAAAACTTGTGAATGCATTTGAAACTCATGCTGTCAGACAGTGATGTTCAGCCCTCTGTTGCTTTTTAATCTTGACCCCATAAGCTATAGAGAAAGTTATCAATCTCGACACACTGAGCCACATCACATCCATTTGTCAGGTTTCTGTGGACGGTAAGATGTCACCAGATGTGACAAATGCGGCGTGACTCCTGCTGCAGGAGGGTTAAGCAGATAAGAACCCATAAAACACTCTGGCAGCTGCTGTGTGGCTTCAGACCTGCAGAGAAATGGAAGAACGGCCCGGCAGAGTCTCACAGAGCAGCGGGGGAACATTTACAGCTCCTCTGGAGCTTGTCCAAAATTTTAAGTTGTGGTGTGCACCTCTGGGATGGTTTCACTTCGGAATAGAACGAGGAGGCGGAGTTAGACGATGTGTTATAGAGCCCTTGCCCTCGGGCAAGATGGCCTAGGGGGTAAATCGGGAAGCGAAGGGGAGCACCTGGTGAAGCTCTGCGGTTGGAATGTTTGACATGTCAGCTGTCAATCTGTGGGACGTAATGAAGAAGGCTTGACTGGTCCATCTGTCTCATCTTTCAGACTTCCACAAAATAGAGAAAAAAATATTAATGGTTTACTTGTTGTCAGTAGTTACAGATTCATATTGTGTATTTTGTGGGTAAATTTGCAAGCAACCATTGAAATAAATGTACTGAACATCCAGAGAAAAGTGCAAATTTGTAGATGATTGCAGTCCAACTGTACACTGGCAAGTTGTGTAATATAATTCATCTGTTCAGCCTCCTCAAAATCTAATTCTGCAAAGAGAAGAGCTCAAATTATTCAAAACTAAATCTGAAACACATTGCAGCTCTTTTTTTTTTTTTTTTTGTTAAATCCAGTTGCAACTAACTGAAAAAGGAGAAATACATTGTGATCAGAAGCCATTACATGAGTTTTGACAGAAACAAGCACGTCTTTTTTTCCCACCTCCACCATGTGGAATTATTGTGTTGGAGAAATGTAAGGGTCAGTTCGGTCCTCCGTCACAGTTCAGCAGGTTTAACAGCCCCCTTGCTGTCAGCCATCAGCAGGAAAAAGGCTATACATCACTCCTGCAGAAAGCACTGCATTGGACTGGACTGTATGCTGGAAGAGGCAGATATAGCTGCCCATGGAAATTATTGTCCACATCTGGGACTGTAATATTTCTTCAAGATGTTGTAATTCTCCCTTATAATTGTCAGCTTTTCTGACAGTATGGCCTTGGTTTGCTGCTGCTTAACATCACTGATGTGGAGGGAGGAGGAGACCGGTTGAAGTCAAGAGCTGCGTACTGATGATCTCTGTGGACTCCAAACAATTTCAACCACTTTTCACCCTGACATATTTAAAGGTTCTCCTTCAGCTGAAAATCAGGAGTTTGTTGTTTTATCACTTGAGATTTTACTTTGGTGCCACGTCTCATCACTTCCTCAAAGAAATCAAGATATTTAATTAAACATGGAACCAAATGAGAGTCAACAGTAACCGTCTGGGCTCAGGTAAGCAGGTAAGCTTCTGAATACTAATAAAATCCAAACTTCAATTTCAGTTACTCTTTCCCATTATGCTCGAGTCTCCTGGAAACATTATTTCTTTGAAAATGAGTAGAGAGAGCCCGGAAGATTCAAGGAACTGAAATCTGGGGGATTTTCAGTTCCCTGTCTCTCATTTGCCTTCCAGTTACCTGGCATCCTTCCAATTTTAGCTAATAGTCCAGAGAACCAGCAGAGCACAATCCAAGTTTAATACCCCGCAGTGTGTAACGGAAGCACAGAGCAGGGCAAATCTGTGGAGCTATGTAAAAAAAAAACAAACTCAGATATAATCTCTCTCATCAAATGAGAGAGATTATATCTTTGAATTTATTATTGGAGATTTAACAGTGAAATTCTGATTCTTTGGCCACAGCCTCTAATACAGCAACATATAACTGATGAGGAAAAAAATACTTTTTTTTCTTTATTTAGTGAATCATCTTAGTTTGACAACACATTTTCCATAAAGACATCACTGGCATTTGCAGTTATAAATATTATTGGCCATTTGAGGACATGTGTGTTTGTCCAATTACTGTTAGATCAATCAAAATAATTAAATCAGCACTGAATATATCCCGATACTACCCATAAGGCTTCATGCTGTCCATAAGACATTTGTGCAAGGTCAGTTAAAGCTTTAAAGAAGCCCTTGGTCTGTCATACAATCTTCACTGAAGCTGGAACCTTGAAGAAAATGTTGTTGTTCAGTCAGCTGGATGTTATAAATTGGCTTCTATCTTGGTAACATTTTGTTTATGCAACAGCACAGAGACAAGGTGAGTGTAAATGTGACAGCATGGAGAACAACGTAATCACTCAGGGCTTTCCAAACACCTTTTGAAGTCCAGCTTCCTTTTAGCCTTGAGTGCTCTTCAGGACTTCATCCTCTTCTGCTTTCTGTATAGTTCCTCAACGCTCCCTTCTGTTCAAATATATCACTTTTCTCAGCTGTAAACCCAAATAGTTACTGTATATCTATGCAGAATGTAATGCATGCACATATGCATCTCACGGGTAATTAAACATGATGTCCTGTGTAAAAACACAAAGTTGAAAAGGGCTCTGCTATTTTGGAGAAGAAAAAAGAGTGCTTCACAGCTGTTTTTAAAATTGAGTTCTCCTGCAACCCAGAACGACTCAGAGAACCAAATAAGAAACATGCTGTTTATGTGATTGAGTCAATCTGAAGCTGAGGGTGAGATGCACCTGCGAAAGTTTGCTGCCGCTGAGCTCCGGCTGCCCGAGTCGGTGTCACTGTCAAGTCAAACTAAATCGGATCAGGATATAGAAGCAGAAACTGAAGAACATCTTCCAGCATGTGGGATGCTGTGTCTCCGGAGTTCAGCATCTTATTTCCCCATTGTTTTGACAGATCTAAGTAACAAAAATGCAAGTTTCTGGATAAACAATTGAACTTTTGCTAAGTGTACTAGTTATTTCCAGCAATTAGTGCTGTGTTTGAGGTTGCATAACAATCCTGTGTGAACACAGCAACAACTTGGTGACCTTGAAGCCACACTGAAACTAAACAGGGCAGCTTGCACTCGCAGATGCCGCTCTTTTCTTCCCATCAAATATTTCTGCAAAGTGCAGCTGGTGACAGTGACTGAGGAGAGGAACATTGTGATTTGGGCATTTCAACATTGCAGCCAAATTAAAGTTGTTACAGAATGTTTCTGAAATCAGTGAAATAATGGAAGAGCTGGAATAGCATTTCACTTGGTTGCATTGCCACTAAAGACAGCCATGTGACTGCGACTTGATGTGGGAGAAATGAGTACGTGATGAGAAATGAGTACTGCCGTGTGTCTCAGGAACGGAAAACATGCTTTTGTCTCTTGGCTTAACGCCTGACTTTATTATGGATTTTGCACTTAAAAATATAACTGTAGCACTACCGATATTGTTGTGGGAGTCCTGAGGGATCATTGCTTTAGATATTTGCTAGTATGCAAAAAATGAACTCCAATGAACTGGATGAAAAGCTCCTATCAACAAGCAAGAAAAGTTCCTAACATCGTTGCAAATGCTTGCTGCAGACATCTGGACACAGAGACACGCAAGAAACAAATGTTTTACAGCAGGATAATACATGGTGATAAATATAAATTCAGTTTTTTTGTTTTGGACGTTCTTGCCATGTCCCTGTTCGATTTTTATTCTTCTTTTGTCTCCCTTGTGTCAAACTCACTGTTGTACCTTCTTGCTCAAAATGTGAGTTACTTAAACGGTAAACTGTGATAAATAATTGCCACACAAACTAAAGATTAAAACAAATGCAAGTTGGATTTCATCTTTGACATCATTTGCACGCAATTGTACAACTTAATGTCAAATACAAAGTGGGCTGAGTTGTGGAGAACTGGCTGTCATTTGAAATTGTCCCTGTATTTTACCTAGAAGTTGCAGGCTGTGTAATCACTATATTAACTCTGAAGGCAGAGAGTTGACAAATTTATGTTAAATATGGTTAATAACAGGAAACATATTTATTTGAAACCTGTTAGCAGGACAGAAGACAAGACAACAACCAGCTGATGTCATGTTTAAAACCCAGTGCATGGACCTGATCAGATACGGACTGCTTGGAAGACTTAATTTTATTTATGGACATTGAAGCAGTCATGTACATCAATGGCTGTTGTTCTTCGCCATGATAAGGGAGGCACAAACGTATTGCATTTCACCTTATTTCTCATGTTTGCTTCAAAACTTGAGTCTCTCTGCTCTAACTCCTGAATGCCTCACAGCGATCCCTTCAGTCCAGAGCATCTTTACAGGGTGGAATGTTTTCCTTCCCACTCTAATCAAAATCCTCAACATTTCTCACAGAAGCTGTTCCTCACTGGAACTTTCCCAACAAGTAGTCCTTCTGGATAAACAGTTTTTTGACGTGATAAAGAGGGGTTTGGAGAGGGAGTGGAGGATCGATTGCTCTGAGAGATGAAGACAGAAGAGAAGGAACGAAGGGGGAAAGGAAGAAAGATGACGTGAGGCAATAAGTGTAACTGTTACCCAAACTGAAATGTCCCAAGCCAAGGCGTTTGGTGAGCACTCACATTTAAGTTTTGGGCTCTAGAAGCATTGGAACAGGTCAAATACTTTACATGGTCGTATATGTGTGCAAAGATGCATCTCAGTATCAACATTATTCTTGTGTGGCTAGATTTGTATGTGGAGGCGTTATGAAAAACAGCAAATGTTTGACCCCTTGACTTCTGTCTTATGTCTGCCGCTGTGAGCCTCTGCTGTGTGTCTTTCATGTGGAAGACAAGAACAGTCACTCGGTCACAGAGCTGACAAGTTATTTGACCTGCTTATGGTCACTCTGAAAAGAAGCAGTGTCCTGCATGATTTAGCTCTCTCCCTGCTTCAGCACTCCTCAGTCTGGTGTTGATGTCTTCATCATGCTTGTAAAGAAGCTCAGTAACGAGTCGTCATTGCAACCAGGTGTGCTGCAACTGTGAGAGACCTGAAACAAGTAGAGTCCTGGTCCTCAAGGACCAGGGTTGAATGGCCCTGGACTACACCGTTGTGCAACAACCAAGACCTTTGCACTACGCCATGATACACATCAGAAATTAAAACAACAGCATTTATAAAGACAGCAAAGAAGGCTGATCATGGAGTAAAAGCACAATGGACGGACTTCAAACATGTATCTGACTTACTCCAGTGCAATTTTGTGGGGTTTTTTTTCTTTGTTTCCTCTGCTTGATGCATCTATTATCGAGACAACCGACTTATTACTTTTTAAACAGGGTAATCTTGTTGCTGCATTTTTGGTGTGACTCAATACACCACCTTGTGGTTTGAATTTGTGTTGCAAAGGGGCAAACTGGACTTTGTTGGCATTATTATTGTCTTTAAATAATGAATAAATGTGATCATCAAATCTTCATTTTTGTTGAATTACGTACATTTCAGTCAAAATGAATATATACTGTAAATATTATATTGGGATAATGTATCACCACAGTATTTTCAGTCTGTTTTTTGCTTGTACTCAGAACTCTGTAAAGCTCAGCATGGCCTCTTGGCTACTATAAACCAAACCAATCCATCATCAGTGGTTTAGTGTGTGTGCAGGAAGGAGGCACTTTGATGTTGCGGTAGTTGTATAAAAGCAGAAAGAAGAAGCTAATTGTGATTCAGGCTGTCGTCCTTCTCCGGAATGAAAACTCTCAGCAGTCTGAGCACATTCAGATCTTCTTCCCCATTCTTCTTCCACTTTGCCATTTTTCATTCATTTTGTTAGACTGCAGGCTTTTTGCAGATGTTTTATTTTTCTTTGTTTTGTTTTTTTTCTTCTTCTTCCCGCTAAGTAGCTACACTTAAGCATTCGCTCTCTGAATATCCAGTCCCATCCCATTCAGCGTTAATGATCCCATCCATTACTCTCACTAATGCAATCTATTTAACCTATTTCACATCAAAAGGGCAGATGCACTTTTGCCGTGCAAACTGATGAGTTTCTCTGGCACTCATTATTTAGATTCATCACTGTGATTCAGATTACGTTAAATTACAATCTTAATGTCTATGAATGTTGAGAAGAGAATGAATATGATGAAGAAAAGAGGAGATTAGGAACAGTTTGAATCTTGTCTGAATCATTTTCATGAATTGGTTCATCAGTTAATGAGTCGGTGATCGGTGCGTTACATCCTTAATCACAATTAGACACCAGGCTGTGGCAGACCGAAGCTGCTGCCAGTTGTGCGTGGTTGGAAGATTTAGTGTGGTTAGGGTCAATGGTGAGGCCCTGTAACTTTGCTGAACTCGTTACTATTACTGTGATATTTCACAAAGCGTTATTCACCAAAGCCTCTACTCTATATGATGTATCATCATCATATTAAGAGTATCTGGAGGCTGCTGCAGTCTGCTTATCTCTGGCAGGAAGGAAAACAAATATCTTGTTTGGCTTTTTGTCTGTTTTTTGGTGGATTAAACAAATAAAACCTGCATTATAATTATAAAATTGTGCAAATCTTCGCGCCGCAGCCGGCATCAGCTCCAGGATTTGCACAGTTATAATTACAATGAAAGGCGACTGGATTGATCAAACGCCGCCTGGTCACATGATCCGGTCACATGACCAGACAGCCGCTTGCGCTGCGCGCTCGTAGGTAAGCCACTCGGTTCAAACAAGACATCAAACATGAAGCTCCAGGTACATTCTCCACCTCTAACCTGTCAGTCACCATAATCACACAGTTTGCCCTCCAGTCCCCCGCCTGCTACGTGAGAAGTGGCGCACAAAAAAAAAACTGTGCAAATCGTCCTGCTGCAGCCGGCATCGTTGCAGTACCATTCCCAGAATGCCTTGGGGACCGGTCACATGACCAGACAGCCGCTAAGCGCTCGTAGCTAAGCTACTCGGTTGAAACAGATCGTCAAAAAACTGAGCAAATCGTCGCTCTGCAGCCGGCATCGTGATTTTAAAAAAAAAAGAGGCTTTTGGCCGAGTTTGTCAGCAGCTTACAGTCAGGTCAGCACCGACCAACTTGGCCACTTGAGAGAGCGCCCCCCCCCCCCCCCCCCCGCGAGGCTGACTTGGATTGATGCTGACTTGACTGTATCCCGGGGACGGTGCCGAGTTGGCCAGGGCTGACTTGGATTGGTGCCAACCTGATTGTAATCCTATTGAATTATGAAAGTATGGCACCATTAGGATGATAAGATGGGGCAAATAATTTGCTCAAGCATTGTTTTTAGTGGAATTTTAAATCCTGTCTTGTGTATGATATAAAATTACTCCAGTCATGCAAATAATAAATGCATTAGCTGCTTGATTTGTGCAAATTAAGCAGATGAATTGTAAATAACAAAACCTCAAATTATATTGTACTGCCGACTATTTGCTGACAATCTGACATCATTACTGTCACTTTATCTAGATCACACCAACTTATGGTATATTACTATTTTTTTTTTTAAAGAGGACATACTATGCTATTTTTCAGTCACGTCATGTAGGTCTCAGAAGCCCAAAAACATAGCATTTAAGTTTGTTTGCCCCAAATTCATCCTTTGTTCAGAGTTTCAGCGGTCTAAAAATTCACTCTGACGAGCCCTCCTGGAAACAGGCTGTTTCTGAGCCTGCTTCCTGGTATGTGCATGAACGCGTCTGGCCACACACACACACACACACACACACACACACACACACACACACACACACACACGGTGGGGGCACAGTCAGGGGGAGGAGTTAAACCGCTTATTTCAGGATAACCCAACCCAACTCTAACTCGACCGTTTCAGCAGGCATTTTCACAAAATGTGGTGGAGCAAGACAGGGAGGAAACAGACAGTTTTCACATTTGAACCTCATAATGAGGCTACGGCAAAACATACTACTTTAAGAAACTCTTCACAAAGTCAAAAAAGCATAATATGTCCCCTTTAATTATCTTTTCCCATTTTTGTATTGACTTGGTCCGTTTTATCTTTGTTACACCGCAAGGACAAATTGAAAGGTCAGAAAACAAACCAGTACTGCTCTTGACACAGCGTTTGTAGATATATCGTGTCTCTGAGCGGACCTCCAGTGGATCTTTCACTCGGCTGTTTGAAGAATGGTCTCCATAAATGATCTCTCACCCTGACTCTGGGAGACAAAAACACGCTCACAAATCCAATTTATATCTGCCTTGTTGACATCTGTGAGTCCAACAAACACACCAGCAGCCTCCCACACGCCCACTAAATTTGTTGCTCAGCGCTGCCACCAGATGAATGTGATGTGATTCGTGATTCCATGTGTAGATGTGAAGGTTATCGAAAATAGAAGGAGGGTTGCAAACACTTTCTAAATGTGGTTGTGAGTCACAGATCTTACTGTTAATCCTGATGCAAAGTGAGCAAAAATATATTGTGAATGCAGGCTTCAGTGATCCTTTTGTCTCCTCAGTATTTAACTTTGAGGTTTATGTTTCACTTTGAAGGGCGATAACGGTGCGCTTTGTGCTGCTGGATTCTAAAGCTTTTTTAAAAATGCTGTTACCTTCAAATTTGAAGTCAAATGATTCAAGCTGACCTTAGTTCAGTATTAACATTCACTCTTCAAATTGTATTCTTGATTTTTTTCTGACAAAATTGCATTTTAGTTCAATTCCATCCAGTTAAAAAAGTGGTTCTCTTACCAGAGAGGAATCTTCCACTCGTTATACAGACATACATTAAGATAAAGAAGAATTCAATAACGGTTCACGAGGTGCTCCTGAGATAATTTTATCCATAACTACTGGAGATTCTTACATCAATATGCAGTAATCAGCTATATATCTGCACATTGTCTGTTTCTGTTACAACACAACACAACACACAGTACACACTGAGCTGACAGTAGATAATCTCATGATTGTTCAGAATAATAGAAATACCTGTAATCTATCTGATAATTATTAATACACCAATGCAGTAACTTTCATATCAACTACATAGCAATCCAATGCTATTCAGAATTTTTATTTCATTTCCGTTCCTGGCAGTCCACAGTTTCTACAAAGCCACGTCTTCAGATCACTTCATCTGTCTCATTGCTTTTGACCTCCTTATCTGTGAAAATGTATATCTCTTTATGCAGAGGCAAACATCCAGCTACAGGGCTTTCAGAGGTCAATGTTAATGTTTTTATCTTGCATGATACAAGACGGAAAAAGAAAAAAAAAACGCTGCCATTGACTTTATTGCATCAGTTACAAATACATCAGCAAATACATCGGATACAAATAATGTCTTCCAATGTCACCGCCATATGTATATATAAGCTTTATCTGAAATTGCTGTGTTGAGTTTCTCAATTTAATCTTAGGTAATTTGTTTTGGGTTCAGTTTTATTGTATTATTTTTTTAGTAAAACGATTTTACAATCTGAAATAATTTCCTTCAGTTGAAGGGTATAAGACAAGCTGAGCTCATTATAAAGTTGTGTTTTACTGGCTGTTTTCTGATTATCTGATTCTCCTGTCAGACCGCATTAATCGACTGTTGTAACTTTTATTGACTTTTGATTGGACAATATTGTTCATCCTCTCTCTATTTTCCCTGCATTCCATCTTTCATTGGCTGCTTTAATCTCCTGTATGTGAAAATTGATTACGTAATTTTGCTGCAAGTAAAACATGAGGACAAACTAACTATAATCTGACATTTTCAGAAAGTGGAGCGCTTGATTCATGGCCGCGAGTCTCGGCCACTGGCTCTGCAGGCATTACTGACATGCAGCGGCTGCCTCGGTCACTTTTCCCTGCCAACTCGTACTTCAATTTATTTTATACAGGCCAATTTATACCTTTTTAGAGCCCTTGACAGGTCACTGCAACAGTTTCTGACACAGCAGTGAAAGATGGCAACACACACTCGAGGGTGTGATAAATTTGGTGTCCAAATATCAAGTTCTGTGATGATAACTCACACAACTTGGTCCATATTGCTGCATATGCACATCGAAATTGTAATTTTTAGTAGATGTTGCACTTTCAATTAGTTTTCACAGTACGAGATGTTATTGTCAATACTGGCTGTGATCAATGGACTGCGAAGAACAGATTTTTTTTGTCAATGTTTCATCAAAATAAATAATTGTTCTTTCTTCTATTTGTTTATTTCTTACCTGCCTCAGGCTTTGAAAGGAAACAGTCATGCTTGTAAAATACGGAACTCCCTCTGTCCTGCAAACAAGCCCTACACTTTAAAACTGACAAACACAGGAATCAGACTGGTTTTTTCCAGAAAAGCACTGAAAAATATCAAGGAGGTTGATTTGCATTATTTGTTTGGATGTGTTCAGTATTTTTTTCCCCAGTTTGTGATCTGCCAGATTCTCCTAACAATAGCACAATCAAATCATATATAATCTATGTCATATATTATTGGTTTAATTTTTTGAAGCGAGCCTGGTAACACCTCAATTTGTTTGAAGACAGAAAATATCTAATCTTTTTTTCTTGTTTCTCTCTTGTTACTTTCATCCCCTTTTCATTTCTCTACTCATTTTTTCTCACTTTTCTCACTCTTTCCTCTTGATCTTCTGGCTAATGCATCCCAACGAAGGGAACAAATTCACATTATTGTTTCTCTGTTAATCTGTTACCCCTTGAGTTTTCTGTGGGTTTTTATCACCATCAATTATTTCAAACTGTACTCGCATATCATTCTCCCTCTGGGAAATCCTGCTCATGAAGCAGTGAGGAGAACAGAGCTTGTTAATAAGTTAGGAGAGCAATCAGGTCTCTGACTGTGCTGACTTCTCTCTGCATTGTGCTGTTAAGTCGTGATTACAGGTCTCAGAGGGATAATGAAGAGTCTAACGACACTCTCGCAGGAATGCTATTGTTGTGATGTTAAACTGTAGGATCATTCACACAGTGGTGCCCAGCTGACGTGGATAGATAATTGAATTATGATGTGTGTTGATAAAATCAATCATCCATTTTTAACAATTGGCTGAAGCCCTTTGATAATCAATTATTGCGCTGTTTTCCTCAATGGCTCTCCTCTATTTCTTGTTGTTGAAGACAAACGTGTACTTAAATTAGGCAGGAAATGATACAACTCGGTGGTTGCGCCAACCTTTATGTCTCACTTCCTTTTTTCTGTGATAGGCTTTTCACTTTGGGACATCTTTCTTTCTTTTCACTTTTCTAAGTCATTCTCAGATTTGTTTAGCTTCTTTATTGTTGTTGCTGTTGCTGTGACTCTTTATTTCTTTAACTTCCTCCTTGAATATGTCCAACTGTATGTTCTGTGCTTGTTTCCACTCAGCTCTCAATACAGGTCTTCCCATGGGTAAAGCAAATAGCAACACATCAAAAACCCTCAATGAACCTAAAATAAACTCTCATGGCCCCATTTACACATAATCATCATGTGAAAACAGAACACTTTTGTTGTAGGAAAAACACAACTTTTATAAAATGCTGCTCCTGAGCTTCATCACGATAGCAGTAGTAAGCACTTCCTGTACAGATGCACATGTCGATGGTCAAGAACAGCCAAGTCCTTGTCTAATAACTCAATTTTTTTTACATGTCCTGACACAAACCTCTGTTCTCGAGGCATGGTCATCGACAAAAATATTCAAAAGAATGAAATTGAATGAAATACAAGTGAAATATAAAATAGAATACGATACTCAAAATATGGACACCTAAGTGATCACAAAAGCCTGTTAAAAGTCCATGTCATGAATGTAGTTATTCATGTTTCAGTGGTAGAATTCTTGGAGGCCGGGGTTTGATTCAGGGTTAATGAAACAGGTCTTTCAAGAATTCATTCAAATATATTAAGTTCATGCTGAATGCGGGTGGATTCTGGACACCCCCTCGTCACGTCTCCAGTCCTTCAGGGCAAACACATTGTGCAATTTGTAGTCCACCGTCCTTTCAAGACCTAAACTCCTCCCCAGTTATACATCTATAATGTCTTTTTTTTTCTTTTGTGTGACTTTTTTGGTTGTATTTATATGGTCTATCTGTACCTGTGAACCTGCACATGGCTAGTTTACCCACAGCTCAGTCATCTCATCTGCTGCTGTGTAGATTGAATCTTCATTCTCGCTGCTCTTGACACAAGTTTTCGAGCCTGCTGAATAAAACTGGAGTCTCTTAGAATAAAGTACTTATTTGAAAGATGAAAACCACTTTCTTCAATCCAGATTCAATTCCGATATAAGTGAACATTGAACTGATCAGCCTGAGCTTGGATGTGTATTGGACAAACATGTTGTTCTATTTAACAGACATCTTAAATTGTCCTTTAACATTTTATTCTGCATTCTCCTTGAAATTACTCAATAAGTGAACCTTTAATAGTCACGGTCGAAATTTTTTTATCACTGTGCTCTTATTTATTGAACACACGTCAGGATTAGATGCATCTGACAGGTTTTCAGAAAACAGTTTTCTGTTGGCGCTGAGGTTAATAATAAACACCAGCAGATACCTTGCCTGCTCAGATTTGTTTCTCTCAATCCAAGGTTTGAGTCAAACACTGTTTAAGACTAATAGGTTTTGAAGTTGCACAACTCAGAAACACGGCAGTCAATCAATGGGAGCTCACTTGACTTTATACTACATATTTCATCTTGACTGGAAGTTGGTTTGTATTAAATGCATTAAAAGGTAAAGACTCAAATGGATGTACAGTTAGGATTCCTGTCTTGGGGGGAAGATGATCCTACATTTTTTTTATGTATGTTATGTCCCATAAAGTTGCACCTTTAAGGTGAGTTGATCAATCTAAATTGAAATCTGAGTGAATGTGTGGTATGTCATTGTCTGTGTTTACACTCTGATGACCGGTGACCTTTCCAGAGGGGACTCTTGCACGACTGTAGACTTGGATTGGTCCAGCCCCGCAGGACCTCCAGTTTTACAAAGTGGTATTTAAGATGGATGGAAGATAGATTGGACCATAAAAATGTAGTCTGCTTCCAGACTGTGGACCTCACAAAGACAGTCAGAAATGTACAGACACAATCATATTCAACCACTCTGAAGGACTCAACAATGACTCTCAGACTATTATTTAAACCACAAGCAAAGCATTACTTGGCCTCATCCTTATTCTACCCTTGATTTTAAGACTCTGCTTGATGGGAACATCTATTTATCCTAAAACAAAAAAAAAAAACAAAAAAAAAACAAATCCTTGGGAAATGACTGCATGCACAATGCTTTCACGACAGTAATTGTGTGTATTTTTGTTGATCCAAGAAAGATTTCTATTCTCTACCCCAAATAGGTTTGATCCCTCTGCCAATGACAGACTGGATTCCCAGTCTTTGATCGTCCATTTTCATGTTGACATATTTAGATTTCAGACTTCACTTTTCAAATATTGCACATGATTTCTCCTACATCAGTGTGACTGTTGTACTGCCATCTTTAACTGGATCCTGCACTTGTGAAATACTCTGAATGTAAAGTCATTACAGACTTTTAGCGCAACATATGATCACCATCTCCAGGAATGGTATTTGCTCACATGGGGTTGACAACTCGCTCACAAGCAAAGAAATACATGAAAATGAAAACGGGAGGATAGGCTTCCAGCTCTTCCGTAGAAGTTAAATCAGTGCCTGAAGCCACTATGATGCTGCACTGGAGTTATCTTGTTGATTTACTGATTGTTGCTGTGTGCAGTGAGTGAACACACAGCTGCTTTTTCCAGTGGTACACTTTATTCTACTAAATTTCATTTACTACATAGTTCCACCTCCAGACAAAGAAAGATTCCTATCATAATAAATATAACCCTGGCCTGTCAGTTCCATCCACCCATTCATCCATCCATCTTCTATTCCACTTTGTCCTGTTCAGGGTCATGGCGTGCTGGAGCCAGTCCCTGCTAGATGGGTGAGGATCTGGAGGCTCTAACAATAGAACAAATAGGAAATGATGAATGTTATTAATCTGTTATGGTCAAATGCCACGGCTGGTTGTTGTGATTAAGGTTTTAATTACTTTCCTCTTGCTTTCATCGCTGTTTGAATTAATTAGATCAATTTATTGTCTTCACTCAAATTTGAACTTGAAGACTTCCTCCTCTTTGTTCACTTATTCCTGCCAGGCAGCCGTCTGTTCGGTTAGCCAATCCGATTCAAACCTCTGACCCTGCAAGACTTTTCTGGCTGTTGCATATTTCATGGGCCAGACGCCGGCTGCAACTCCAGAGGAAAGTAAAGTAGCTCTTGTGTCTCAGGATCATTATGTGTTTCCACCGCTGACGTGAGAACCTGAGAAATATTTAGTCAAATGCTTCAGTTTGTACATCCCCACGGGATGAAAAGTGTCCCTGTTTTTTTTTCTCCCTGGTTTCAGCTTAAACAAGGAAATGCTGTTAAAGGCTTCGCTTTACTGACTCTGACATCCTTGAGCTGTCAGGGATTCAGCCTGATGGAAACAGGTGATGCTTGATACTTGAAGGGCGACTCAACTGTGTTGCATCTTGTGAGAAACCTCTGTTTCTGCTGGTGATTAATTGCAAAATTGTAAGATTGGAGAATTTACCATCCATCCATCGAATTTTACCATCCCATCCGTCAATCATTCTTCTGTCACTTCACTCAACTCAGGGTTGAAGAGTGTCTTAATCTTTCCAGGGTGAAGGAAGGGTTCAGGTGTTGGTCCATCAAAGGGTAAAGATCATTTAAATCCTACAAGTACAGATACATGTAGGGAAAGAATTCTAAAAACAATACTGTGAAAAGTAAAAATTTCGAAAGTCGTGGTGTCACCTTAAACAGCAGATTAATGCAAAACACCATTTTGCCATTCATGCAAAAGGAGGCAAAAACCAAGTAGCAGAATTAAGTTTTTTAAAAGTCTTTCGAAATATTTATTTGAAAATAAATATATTTTTAATTGACTTTATTAAATATTGTATTTTTCTGAGATATTGATTTTTGGGTTTTCATTATCTATGAGCTATCATCCAAAGCTCAAGAAGTAAAGGCTTGAAATATTAATTGCGTGTGTACTGAACCACTATGTGTTTCACTTTGTGAAATGGCTGGAAAAATATTGCAGTTGACCTTCCATTTCATGCTTTTGGACTGTGAGACCTTGAGTGCATGAACTTTTGTGGTGGAAAATCAAGTCCCACAACTCACCAAACCACAGTCCAGGACTTTCTTTTTTGGGTTTTTTGACAGCACTTTCTTTAAATAAATAAATTAACCCTCCTCTCAAGGACACTCTCCACATGGCGTTTTGCTGGTATTTTGTTCGTTGCCTTTGCTGTTGCTGCAGGTGCATCTCCTCCTGTGAGTGCTGAGTATGAGGACTCAGTTTCACTTTGATATTTAACTGTTCAATACAAGTATGAGAACAGAATCTTGGTGTGTTCTGTTTCACTTTTTTAGAGTTGAATACCTCAGGCAGGCAGTGTCTTTTTGTGACTGTTCATTCTGTATTCTGTGCCAGCGCTGTCACAGTTCAACCCAGTTCGCAGTTGGAAAATAATACATTAATCTAAAAAGAGGCATGCGTTTCCATGGTTGTTCATTACATGTGTGTTAAGGTTGACTCTCGAAACAAATCCTCAATTAATTTGAGTAATTTGAATAAAAAATGCCTCATAGCAAAATGATCTGCCTTCAGGCTTCATATCATTTAGTTCTGTGTACGATACATGCACAGCACACTCACTTTACTGAGTGCATGCTTCGTTCATGCTCTATTTTCTACTTGGAATCCTCCATGAACCCACTGCATGTATCGTGCCCAGCATGCTCACTTCCACTATTGATGCTGCAAAGCGCACGTGAGGCAATATCTTTAAGTTTTATTGGTCATCTTCAAGGTCCAGTTTATGCCAATGACACATAAATGGGCTGCTTTCCTGTTCGTCCAGTTATGGCACCAAAATCTGCCAATGAAAATGTTTATTTTAAAAGTACTTGAATTGGTTACTCATTTACTTGACTTTTACTATTTTCTCTGACATATATGATCTTAATTTAAGCTTAAGTCATGTATTTAAATGACATTCATTTGTATTTGTTATCCGATCACTTGATTAATATCCATAATAATCAACAAAATGAAACATAGCTTTAGCCCTGGACATTGAACACTGAACATTGGCTTTGATCAAATGTCTAGAAAATGACTTGATGAAAACTTTTGTCTTTTTTCCCCTCCACATAAAGATAATAAAAAAACACCTATCTCCCCTTGAATGTTAGATTTATTACAACTCTGACCTTAAAACATTATACTATTGTACATATATTCACACACACACACACACACACACACACACACACACACACACACACACAAAGAGGTGAAGATTTTTAGCAAATTTGACAGAATAGACATAAAGAAAAGATAACCAATTCTCGTGACCTTTTTGTGTATTGGGTAATCATGTTACCACCAAAAACACAGCGTACAGGCTATGCTAAAAACACAGCAGTGTTTTCAAAGAATGACGTTCAAAACGCCATCCGGTTTAGCCGTCATGAATATCCTTCCAGTTTCTTTGGAATTAGAGGATCAGTAGGCTAAAGTGAAACAAAGGAAATATATGGGTAAAAGCCATGAATCCCTCCATGGAAATAAGGTGACACCAAAACAAACACAGAGAAGCTTCACAGGCTTGTTTATGACAGAAGGTTGTGGGAAATTGAAATTATCAGCTCGTAGCTGAAGCTCATGAATAACATGAACAACCTGTTGAGTTAATCTGCTTCTTGCAGTCAGCCTTGGTGTGAAAGCCTCCTCAGTTGGACCATTCAATACAAGCTGCTCTGAGCTCAAAAGACCTTACCCACATCCTCACTGATAGACCTGGCATTTACACAGAGAGAAAAGAAGGCCTGCCCATTTATCCAGCTGCTTTGTCACTGAGCTTCTTGTTGGGGAATAAATAAAATATTTGATAATGTCAAGGTAATGGAGATGGAGTGCTTTCCATGGGATTTTATTATTAATTTATTTTGTCTATGACAGTCTTACATTCTAGTGTCACTATTATTTATTTTTAGGGCTGTCAAATGATTAAAATTTTTAATCAGATTAATCACAGCTTACAAATTAATTAATCGATTAATCACAAATAATCAATTTCCAACTATGTCTGAAATACACCCTTTTTCCTGTATTGCATGAACAAAAAACGACAGGACATGATTATATATTTAACACGTGATGTGTTTTATATTTAAGGCTCCAAATAAAATAAATATTCAAAAAACTAAAACATGCACACCATAACATGATGTCCCTGTGTGTGTGCAGCGCTCCCTCTGCAGTCCCTCTAAAGTTGGCTTTTGGCAGGAGTTACATTTTTAGGTCTGTAACAAATGTAGAACCACAAGAAAAGTAAAACTAAGAGATACCACATTTTTTCTTGCACAACAAACAACTTAGCCAGTGTTCCTCTTTGTGTGGAAAACAGAAAACTGGTTCAACATTTTTTAATCAAACAAGTAGAATCCATGGGGCCAGCCGGCTTATCTCCCTCCATATTGCTTTCTTCTTCTGTTTTGATAAATTAATTGACGCCAGGCCTCCTTTGCTCCTGTCTGCTGCCCGTCCATGCTTCACATGTCCGCGTGGGTGCGCATTCATCTGCGTGACGTAAAAATCGTCATGAATTCCTGTCCGCGCAGCAGCCAGATTTTGAGACCGCGTTGCGCGATCACGGCAGTCTACGCATGCGCCAGAGCGCCACAGCAAACCAAACATGACGGTAAAAGTGAAAGTAGACAGAGCTCCAGCCTGATGGCACTTAAAGACACCGAAAGAGTGAAAAACTCATGGAAAGAGAGAGCAGACTCTGTCTGGAGGGAGGAGAAGGTCTGCAGACAGAAGAAAGTAACTAATCGCTGCCGCCCCCGCGATTCAGAAACAGGAAGAAAAAAGGCTAAATAAACTTTAATACTTAATGATAATGTACTGACAGTGTATGTGCTTAATTTTCTCTAAATAATCCGTAATATAGAAGCAGATAAACAGTCTGTAGTGCCGAAAAAGCTTCTCGATCAGCCGAGGCTGAGGTGAGGCTTCTTCTTGCTGGCAGCTTGCAGGCAGCTTGCATTCCATGCGAGTGCACTACCACCCACTGGTAGAGGTGAGGCTTGTCATGATCTGCATGCGTTAACTTGCATGAAAAATTTTAATGACATTAATTACCTAAATTAATTAACGCAATTAACACATTATTTTTGACAGCCCTATTTATTTTTTCATGTTTTTTTTTCTTTTAACTTGGGGATTGTTGTGGATTTTATTTAAAAAATATTTTAGGCCAGTTGCGATACAATAAACCCACGAACATATTTTTCAGAAAAATCGTAAAATCTTCAATTCTTGGTTCTCCTCGAAAAAACAAGCAAAGTCGGAGTCAGAATGCAAGTAGAGGAGTTTATTTCTAAAACCCCCGGCAGCCAGGTTGACCAGAGCAGACTGACGCACGGACCGATCTCAGCCTCATCCTTTTACACTATTTTTCTGGGAGCACACCGTATCTCTGTGTGACCATATGACACTCGCCAAGACTACACACATGCTATATAACACTCCATAACACTCCATGTGACTGTGCACATCGAGGAGCACAGCTGTGAACCTGTCAGTTCCCTCTCTCCTTCCCCTACAAAGGTGCCTGTCCGTGACCCCTTCTCAGTCCTTATCAGGACCCTCCAACTCTCCATCCATCCCTCACGAGTGCCAGATATTATCCAACAATACATATAGTGTTACATTGGTTGTCAAGTGGGCCCCATTTGTGTAAGAGAGACACAGAGAGGCAGAGTTACAAGTGACTGTTGCTTTAGAAAAAATAAAAAAACAGACTGGCTGGCTGCCAGGTGGGTGCCGTAAAAATGAAAAAAGGCATGCAGAAAAAAATAAAAAGAATACATCTTTTTCCACACCTGTTTACACAAACACACTATATCTAACAGAAACATGCATAATGTGAATAATACTAAATAACATAATATGATGAAATACTAGATAAAATAATATGAAGAATACTGTATAATAATTATTCAACAGGATTACAGAGAGATATGTGGAGAGAAAGATGGAATAAAAATGAGTATGACCCAATATGACATTTCAAGCTGACGACAGATGATTCTCTTGGTTTTAGCCCGGTCCACCAGTCCCTAATACCAGGTAATTATATTTGGTCTCATTCTTTACTACTGAAAGATGAAAGGTGCTTAAATGTACTCATCAATAACATGTATGACAGACAGCATATGATCTGCCACGGCTGGCTGATATGATGGAGGTTTTGAGGGAGATAGGGAAGGTATATGAGTTTGGGAATCTGGGATCAGTTATCAGAGCAAATGGACAGTACATGAAAGAATTGAAGAGATGTTTGGTGTATCAGTCAAGGGGCAGAATATTAGGCACAATGGTGACGACTCCTGAACGGAGCTGCCTATGAGGAAGAAGTTAAACGACTTTGACAAATAGAAGACCTTTAAACAACTCAGACATATACGTCGTGATTATTCTTGGCGCTTTTGGTTTTTTGACTAATGTGACAATGACTCATAGAAATCATTTCCTGCAGCCACCATCAAAATACCCTCCATCACTCGTTTCCGGTTCACACTGACAAACTCCTTCACCAAGGTGCGCTTCTACACGCAGCAATACAACAACTGAGAACGCAAATTGTGATTTTACGAAGTGCGTTGGGAAATCAGTACGCCGCAGTCCAAAGCTCACCGTGGCTGTCCGAAACAATGTTTCAGATTTTGAAACTGCTGAAATAAATTCTTCTTAATTCAAACATAACAAATACTTTTAGCCATTGTTAATGTGCAACAGCAAACACATTCATAGTCTGCCCATGTGCATTCCAGACTATCAGCTCACCTGCAGGCAAACCTGGAGCACAAAAATAAATGAACAGAAGTGGAGAAGTTTCTCATCGAGCAGCAGGGAGAGAATTCCTATATCCTTCATCTACTACATATCTCCTTGAGGGATGGTCCCATCATCACTAACAGATGGATGAACATAAGGATCACTTCTGGTATCGTCTGTGGGAATCCCTCCTCTCTCCCCCTCGCTTCTTCACGTCTCCCTCAATCCACCTTCAACGACCATTGAGGAACAGTCGATGAGTATATGAAGGAAAGGTGGCATATATTAATCGATCTTGAACAAAGAGAGAGAGAACAAAAATGATGGCAATAAGCATGAACATGGAGTGTCCTTGTTGCCATGTTATTTATACAGACCAGAGATGCCATTGATCAATAAATGGCAGAACAGAAAATGACATATTTATCCAGTTTTACAACAGACACTGATCACGAGGACAGCTAAATCTGACTGGTTGAAGAAACAAAAAAATAAAACAAATGAAGCACCTGCATTGGTGAGGTGATGACTCCTGCAATCAGTCCTGGAAATGCTTGAAAATTGAAACTCTAAGTAGCTGAATAGATGAAAATAGTTTTGATAACACCTCAACCGGAAGAACAGTGTTGTTTGAATGGATCTCAGCCGAGTGTTTGCGTGGTAATGTTGGGAGGGCGTTTTGCAGTGGGAGAGATGTTTTCAAGTGGGGTGTGGAGGCAACAAGTGGACGATAAATCAGTATCCATTGCAAAAGAGCACAATGATGTAGAAGGCAATGTATCACTGAAATACTGCATGGATGTTTGTGTACATGTCTATATAACCTGTTTAATGTTTCAAACTGACTTGCTTTCACTGTTTTGATTGATCAACATAGTAAAATTGATATCTTTATGTAACAATACTGCTCCCAATAGTTTTCCACATCTGATGCTCATTTTTACTGGAAATTCTTTAATTTCTTTCAAAATCTCTCTCGTGTGAGATGAGATTTTCCCTCCTGTGAAGATTTGGCCATTTATAAGAGTCACGGCCAACAGAAAAGACCCGTTACATGACTGTTAACTACTGCTAGAGTGAGTGCATCTAGAAACAGCTGAACTCTTCAGACTTCCATATTTCTCCTGAGCAGTGTAGTGTTTCTCCATTACTGCTAAGCAGCTCAGGCTGCCATGATGTTTGTCTTTTCATACTAAATGTTACACGGCGGTTGTATTGTGACTTGACTTGCTTGTGCGCTGAATAAAGATGTTTGACAGCTGATTTAAAAATGTGCAGCTCTAAGAGGAAGTGAATCAATGTTCTGTGATTAACAAAAAACAAAAAAATTGCCTCACACCTTCTTCACTTCATTGGGGAGGTGTCTGTAATCGATGAAGACACTCAATATTGTTTCATAAGTCTGCAGACACGGAACGATAGAGCATCTTTCAGTAAAATTCACAGACCTGTGGAAAATATGTGCCATGATGCAAAATTACAAAGAATACTTGTTTCCAAAAGCTCTCAGTGAAACCGATGCGCAGGTGGTTTCTCCCAACTACATTTTTGGACTCAGCTGCGTGCATTCCATGCAGGTGCACTGATTTACGCATCCTCGAGAAGTTTATCTGGTACTCCAGACTGTTTATCTACTCCTTTATTCCAGATTGCTCATAAAAAATGAAGCACGTACATTGTCAGTATATTATCATTTACTATTAGAATGTGTTTAGCCTTTTTCTTTCTGTGTCTGAATATGTGTATGTGTGTCATGGTTTTTTTTTATGACTGAGAGAGAGCAAATTAAAACAGATTCAACATTATGATGCTTTTCTTTCACTGAAGTATGACAACAAGTAGTTGTGTCATCAAAAAAGAAGCAGGACAGTTCAGTCAAGTTACAAAAAATCTCAAGGACAAAAAACATTCTGGTAAAATGCATTCAGTTAGAAGTCACAAACTGAAAAACTGGGAATGGATACTCTCTGCTTTTGCCACTGTAAATGTTTCAGAGTCGAAAATTGCATATTTTTTAAAAATCGAACTAAAAGAGGAAGTAAGGAGTAAGGAAAATGTTCTGTCATATGAAGTTTTGATTTTATGGCTTTTTTTTTTGTTCGTGTGGGAGAAGGCATGCACTTAGCTGCTTCTACTCCGTCTCTGTGTAAACATGGAAAATCCACCTACTGGATAATACTGACTCAGTCACTGTGGAAATAGAGGAAAAACACAACTGTTCTAAATACTTTTGTATCAGTGGGGCCTATTCCTCTCTTTTGGATTTGAATTTATTTTGTTTGATTGGAAGGAAAATTAATCATGTCTGTGATTGAAATACATGAGGTCCAAAACCCAGCACTGATTAACACAGACTAAGATGACAAGAAAAAAAAAAAAAAAGAAAAAACAAGGCGGGTGGTCGGCACTTCTTCTGCAACTTGATGGCAACTCCTTTGACCAATCGCACCTGAAGCCCTTTTGCACTTACTTAAAGGTGCATAAGGAGTTTGCACGTTTTATGCAACACAGCGGCCCCTACAGGCCTTGGGCGTAATGCAGCTTAGTGAAAAACTCGTGCCTGTGGCTCGCGTGCACGGAAGAGAGGAACGCCTTCCTCGCTCTTTAGTAGAGCTTGAGTAAGATTTAAGTTTCTTTTACCTGGTGGAGTCTGTGCTGGAGCTGTGGCAGTGCTAGAAAGCCAGTCTTTTCTTACTTTCTGGAAGCTCCTGCTCAGTTGTTGCTCACTAAGCATCTGGCGGAGTAATGGGCGGACAAAACGAAACTTAAAGGGCAACTTAGGTTTTTTGACATCTGGACCCAGGCCGGCTTGGAGACCTCTGGAGACCCTCGGTGAAGAGAGACATCCAGGCGGAACGCAGCGGGTCCCTGCACGCACCGCGGCCTGCGCGCGGTGCGGCCAGGCCGGCCTGAAGACCTCCGGAGACTCCGTGGAGCAAGCTCCGGGCCGTTTACCCACCTCGGCCCCGACTCGGACCAACTTGGCCCTGGAAGTCAGACGCCCGCGCGACGTGACAGCCGAGGCCCAGCCAAAGTGCCTCTCTGCTGGGGAGAGGAGCTCCGCAACGTTCCCATCCGAGCTAATTGTGGCTAAGTTAGTGAAAACTGTCAGCTCGTCAGTTGAGCTGACCCACCTGAAGACGGTGGATGAGCTGACTTTATGATAACACTGGCGATGGATGAAAAATATAGCTGAAATGAGCAACTTTGCAGAGATTATGTCCCGCGCTGAAGCTCCCTTACCGTGGGCCCCCGCTAAGTGCGGCTAAAATCGGTTGGATCTAAATAACTTCTGAAGGACTCCGAGCTGCACAATGTTTGTCTGAGTGAGTATATGAGCATGCACACACCTAGAAATAAGGTCCAGATGTCAAAAAACCGAAGTTGCCCTTTAACTCAATCAGGCCAGCCAGAGCGTGCATTCAAATTCAAATTCAAATTCTCCCCAAAAAAAATTCTGGTCCGGACCGGCACTGCAACTTTCAAGTGACAATTTAGCGCTGTCAGCGTACTTGCAATGAATATCTCAGGGCACATTGTACACATCATTAAAAATGTGCAACATATTTATGGCAGAAAATAAGTATTTTAAAGTTGAAAACTCCTTAATGCACCTTTAAGGTACTTCCTGCATAAGGTTTTTCTTATGTCCGAATTCTTGCTTGTGTGGTATGTCGCTTTGGACAAAGGCGTCTGCTAAATTAAATTGTAGAATTGTGGAAATAATTATTGATTCAAAACATCTAAGTTTTGAAACTTTAAGAAAATGAATCCATTCAAAAACAAAAATGATCTGGCCTCAAGTACCAGAGAAAACGGCAAGCCTTGCTTTTTTTCTGACGCTCTCCATTCTATAAGAGTTTGTAAAATTGCACCCAGAAGGAAATATGTGAATGAACACAGCCTGCAAGAGCACATTATCTCAAAATGTCTACATCAAACAGTATTTATTTTCTCCCATGTTTCAGTGAGTGCAGGCTTTCTCACTACAGTCTACCAGGCAATCATTTCAGAAAATAGACTGCTTTTTCCCTCTCTGAATAATTTTATGCCACACTTTGTGTTTTGAAAACCGTCAAGGGAAAAGTGGATGCTTGACATCGGCAGAAAGTGTGATTCTCTCAAACGCCAGCCGCATGAATCTCGCCACTCATTAGCGTAGCAACAGCTTGTGACATGGAAACACGCTTCAAGAGATTAATGGGGATTTAATCCAGTTCAACATTTTTCTTCCTAACATGATCAACATGATTCTGACTATTATTGAAAGACTTTTTTATCCACTGAAAGAGCCAGATATCATCTTTAATCTAATACTACATCAAAATGACAGATTTTTTTTTTTTTTTTAACATGGGAAGTGTCTCATCATCTCTCATAAAATCTGCAAATATTTCTGCAGAATCCTGCAAAATTGTGCATCAGTCTTCAGATTGGTCAGCCCTATGAACTTTCCATTTTATTAATCTAGCTTTTCCTCAAATGCTTTCTTTGCCACTCTATAGCCGAACAGTGTGCCATTCATCAATACTTCTCTCAAATCTGAGGATCTGAGAGCTTTGAAGACTTTGAATATCAGACAGCCCATCATGTCCCAAAAGACGAAGGACGTCAACGTTTTTCAGTCAAGAGTGAGAAACAAAGGCAACATTTCCCTTTTCAGATCACATCAGCTTCATATAGTGACAGTACAGAAACAGAACTCAGAGTTCTCTCCAGACGCTGAAAGGAGCTGAGGCGACCTTATCCATTGGCCGGGGCAGATATTGAGCCACTTTGGAGAAAAGAGGAGAAAGAAACTAAACTCAGAAAAGAGTTTGCACCAAAAAAAAAAAAAAAAACTTAAAAAAAAAATCTCTGGAGGAGAAAATCATTGTAATGTCCTTTTTTTTTTTGGAAAGTATGCTTTACATACAAAGAGGAGAAAAATAAAAAAGAACATCACATTGCTGGGTTTAGGTGGACAGAAGTGAGGAGCCTGTCTCACACCAGCACAGATAACACAAATGAATTGTTTCAACATTCAGTACATCAAGAAATAAGAAAAGGAACTAAGACAAATAAAGCTGAGGAAACAGTGCAAGCTTGTGCAAACAGTTTGCAGTCCCACTGCTTCTTCGAGGGTATTTGAGATACATTTATTGTCTCTGCATGCATTAGTGTTTCACTAAGTGCACTCAGTCTTATGCAGTCTCTTCATTCAGGGTTGGTCTCATCTCTCTAATGCTGCCACCCCAGGGTTCTCCAGGATTACATGTATTTAGAGCTCTTCAATGAGCATTTACGGTTTAATTCCACTCAGGAGAACAGGGCCTCCATACTTTATCACATATCCAATATTTAGAGACACTGGCTGAGGAACTTTCTGCATAGTCAGTTGTGGTAATAGATTGCAATGGAATTGTGAAGTCCGAAGAGAGACAGTAATCTGACTGATAATTTGCTTTTTAAAAATGTTTTCTCCCACTGTGTAACATTCAGTTTCTATTCCAGCTTGCCTACTTTTAGCAGCACATGTGAAAAGGTGAAACCCACCACAACTCAACAATGTCCAATTGATTTCTTTATTTTTAATGTGTTCATAACCCAAAATCAAGCATAGTTTGATAATGATCTGTGAAATTGTGCGATTGACTGAACGGGTCTTGAGCTGTCACCTCACGGGACGTTCTTCATCCAGAGCTGAACAGCTGTGTCTGGGTGGAAAGTGCATGTTCTTCCTGTGCCAGTTTTCCTTTGACACTGTTATTGACACCTTATATAGCAGATGGGCCTGCCTGATTCAGTTCCTGAAATCCTGCAGATTCCATCTTGTAGCGCTCTGTTGACCAATGGTTTCACTCGATTAAAATTTTACCGGCCCAATCAGGGAAAAGAGGCGGGAGCTGCGGGAGGAGCGGAAGTGACGAGAAGATGTGACGACAGCAGGAAGCGCCTGAAAGTTCGAAAACAATGGCAGCATGTGAAGCGATCTCCGTGGACATGGCAATATCTGCAGTTTTGTAAGAAAACGACTCAATTTCTTCTTTGAAAGAGGAGCACAGAACATCACTTCAAGCCTTTTGTCAGGAAACATGTCTGCTGCTTCTCAGCAGCAGCGAACGTAAGCTACGTCACACCGTGGCTTGATGTGGATCGGTCTGTGGTGAGTGTGTCGCGTGTCAATCGGAACGGTCGTCCAATCTTCTTCTTTGATTCGAACGGTCGTCCAATCGCCAGCTACTGATTGTTTTGAAGGTCCCGCCTCTGAAATCAGATCGGAAGAGCGGCTACCCAGATGGACTTGTGAAATATTTCCGTGGCGGACATATGAAACTGTCCATCTGGCGTGTCAGGTTAGTTATTTCTTACCATAATCCAAATGTCCTTTTTTTTCTCTCTTTTTCTCCTGCACATTATTGTGTTATTTTTTATTTGTAACCCTGAGATAGACACGATGCCTCAGATGTGTCCTGCCTCTCTGTCGGCTGCAATCATCTTTGGTCTTGATGGGAGAACATCTGGAAGCTTTCTGTTTTTAATTAAATTGCACTCAGTGCTAGAACTCCTTATGGGACTTGGGTTTTAAAAAAAATCTCCCTTCTATGCCTTTTGTGTCAGTTTGTTTCCCTTTCATATCTGAATAAAAGGAAGCATCTTTGTGATGTTTCTGTCTGTCTTTTTGACGAGGTCTGAGATGATGGAGAGAGAAAAAACATCTAAAGTTCTGGTCTTTCACGACACTGAGGAGACTCATAGCAGTCTAGTCGTATAAAGGCTGTTAGTTTCTCAGTAAAATCCTTGTACACTTACTTTATGGTATTTATTTTATTTTGGGTCTTTGGAGGCTTTAGTGGAAAAACATCTGATCTGACAGCTTGTTGCCATCTGGAGATTGGTCGCTCCTGAGGGCAGAGGAGGCTTCACGTCGCCTCCAGGAAAGATGGTTTGATTTAGTTGTCGACCCACTGCTCAGCACAAGAGAGGAAGCTAGCTCAAAGTCAGACAAACTAAAGTAAACTTGCTTATCTCTCCATATTTACACTGGTTTTTATTTTAATCTGCATATGCAAATTATAAATGTCCTTTTGTTTCTTTCTGTTTTTTATTCTTGACAACCTAAATTAATGTAATCGAGCCTTGAATGCTTTATCAATGAAGGATTTCACAAACGTTGGAGTCAGCTTTTGAGATATTAGTGAGATCAGTGTTTTTTTTTTTCTTTTTTTTACATTAATCCATTGGCTGAAGCCTGCCAGTTTAGTCTTTACAGAGCAGCCAACTCTCACAAACAGCGACACATGCCTTTTTTCACATAAAGTACAAGAATTACCGACAGACTGTCCCGTCTTTCACATCGGTGATGGTGATTTGGAACTGCTCTCAGTTCTGAGATAAAAAGGAGTTGATGACTTAAAATACACTTCTGTTAGTTTCTGTTTTGAAATGGAGTCTCTCAATAGTTATATAAAATACTTCTTAAAATAGCCAGAACTGTCAGGCATGGTTTTACAGCATGGTCTATTTTAAATCTTTCAGTTGTCCTCACATGCTTTTAATGAATTTGTGCTTTAAAACAAAAATGTGTTTTTTTCAATAAATGATAGTTCTACCGCATTTAATACAATCAACACTGTAAATACTAAATTCTATCTCTTTCACTCCATCCTTTGTGCTTATTTTTGCATCAAGCAATATATTATTTTGTTGCACAGTAGCAAAGGGCACTTCCAGTTACTGTTTATAAAACTGCCGATGTGCACCAGGCTCAAAACTTTCACTCTTGGTTTTCTCATATTAATGTTTCAGTATCACAACATGCTGAATTGATGATTCTCAGATAATGCTGTTTCTGTGATGCCAAATGTTGAGCATTAGCCATTAGAGTTAGAAAGCTGTCTATTTATTAAGAATTGCTGGAACCATCTGAATCTCTATTGGTGCTGGTGGTGTCCTGGAAACATTTGGATGAGATCAGAGGTTTCTATAAAACTCCCAAATTAAAGCATAGGATAGGAATGGACTTTTTTGGTGTATTTTGTTCTTTGTATTTGTTGACTATGATCTCTCTTTTGATCAGTCACCTTTTTCTCCATCATATCTTTACAGGACTGTGTACTAATCAAAGAGGTGAAGCTGACTTTGTTGTTTAACTTTTTTGTTTTGTCAGAGCAGGTCAGAGAACTTCATATTTTTCATGTTAAAGTATTTCAAGGTAAAGCATTTAAACTCTGAACAATTTAAAAAATGAAAGCGAAAAACCTTGTGAGTTTGTTCACTTTCACAGTTCTTTGTGCAGTACATAGTAACATTTTGGCATTGTGCGGTTGAGGCTTTTAAAAGGGATTCACTGCAGGATGAACCTATTTCATATGAAAAGCCTGAGGCTGTGAGGCTGGAGGTACATGAGTTTATCCAGAGTCTCTGGTCATGCTGCACATTGCTGCTGTGTGCCTCTGAGCTGTGCTGCGTGTCGGACAGGAAGCAGCATAGCTGGTTGCTCTTGATTGATTCTGTTATAATCCTCATGATGTGGTATTTACAGCCGTTCATCAGATCATTGTTTACCCCTTTACTTCCATTCTTTACTGCACAAAAACTTGATTTTTTTCCTCATACAATCCTTTTCATGACAAGGTGGAAAGTCAAACTCTGTGGTATGGGTTGCAAATCTACTATTTATTTTCAGTCAATCAATGAAGAATCTTTATTGTGGTCAGCAGCTTAAATTGTTGACAATGGAGAAAACTCCAGTTCAAGCTGCAACATATGTACAAGTTGAAATGAGTCAAATGTCACTCTTCTGTTTTGTAATACCCCAAAATGCAATTGTTGATTAGCCTCTATGAAAGGAGGAGACCAGCTGGAGAGAAATGTTGTCTGATTCTGGTCTGTCATGGAGTTTGACCTTTTTGCCAGTGCTTGGTCTTTTCTTGTATTGTTAAAAGATAGGAGAGCTGTGACAGTTGACATGCAAAGGACTGCTAACGTTTGCACTGTCAGCAACTTAGAAAAACAAAAAAATGCAGTTTTTCTCCTGACTTATTTGCTAGTCATTATCCTGGATTCCATTTCACATCAATCTCATTTCTGAGGACTGGACTGCACAGACTGTGTTATTCACATAAATGGTGGCTTTGTTCCTTTGAAGTTCCACCACTAATGAAGTCAACAAACCTGCACACTCAGGAGCTTTGAATTTGAATTTAGTTTATTTAATGCAGGGACAATGTACATTAATACACACTTTAAGAAAAATAAAATGCAAATGTACCCAATTCTAGCTACCAAGCTAATTTCCATTGGTAGTCCCCTCGCTAAAAATATAAAAACAAAACAGGTTAAAGGAAGAAAATACAAGTATATATATTTATATATATATATATATATATATATATATATATATATATATATATATATATATATATGTGTATATATATATATATATATATATATATATATATATATATGTGTGTGTGTGTGTGTGTGTGTGTGTGTGTGTGTGTGTGTGTGTGTGTAAAATCTGTTCTTCTTGTTTTGCTTCTTTTAAAAAGAACAGAGAAAACATTGTCATAATAAAACATTTTACAATACATCACAATCATAGTTTTCATTGTACACAGGTGGTCAGTACCAGATGTTAAAGTGCTAGATTCAGTCAGTAAAGTGCTGGAGTCGGTATAAAGTGCTAGAATTAATATTAAAGTGCTAAAGTTGATATTCAAAGTACCCGATCTATTGAAGCAAATAAATAAATAGTAGTCCAAGAAGTGATGGCATGGCATCATCACCTCTTGTCCTACAACAGGATTACCAGCACTTAGATAAAGTGGCATAGTGATATTGCACAATATTAACAATATAACATAATTATGCAAAGACTGACATTTATTCGTTATCAGAAATCATGATTGCAGTTTTGTTTGCTTAGCAGCCACTTCTTCAGGTCTTTTTGGCAAAACAATGACCACGCCTCCATGGATTACAGCCACTGTTGATATTAATCATGCCTGTGCTTTTCCTGCTGGGGCCTGTCCCATTTCAGGCAAGCATCCAAAAAAATGTGAGGCAATCATGTCATCTTCAGCTGAAAGTGGAGGACACAAAGCATCCCTGGCAGTGCTCCTTATTATGTAATTCATTGTCTTATTATTCTGATTAATAAGGCGTTCCTTTTTTCGCTGTTCAAGTTCTGAGAAGGCAGTTCGTACACACACACACACACACACACACACACACACACACACACACACACCACACACGCACGGTCTTGTATTTCTATCCTTGTGGGGACCGTCCATTGACTCCCATTCATGTCTAGCCCCTAACCCTGACCCTTACCCTAACCCGAACCCACACCACAACAAAGCCTAACCCTAAAGAAATGTTTTTGCACTTTTACTTTTTCAGTAACAACATCATGGTCAAGAAAACACTGTTTCTCCTACTTAGGACCGGAAAAAGGTCCCCACAAGGCACGCCGTTCCACGTTTTGCTATCCTTGTGGGGACATTTGGCCCCGACAAGGATAGAAATACAAGAACACACACACACACACACACACACACACACACACACACACATATTGGCAGTTCCAGCAAACTGGGGAATCTCTTTTCAGGCTTTTAGTCTCTGAACTCAACATAACATGTCTCCATGTGCTTCATTAGGTGGAGGATCTACAAGGTCTTTCCTTGAGCAATCACAATTTCACAGTATATAGAGAGTACTTTCCAGTGTGTGCAGTCATTGCTTTGCACAGCTACAGATTATATAACTCTCTTTATCTCATTTAAATTTCATTAGTTGACACCCAATTATAATGCTGCCAAGAAGTTCCAAGCTATTAAAAAATAACAAGTATAATGACAGGAGAGTGTCGAATTCTCTGTAAGAAAATACTCAGTGCATTGTTATTCCACATGGAGTTTTACTCTCAGACAAGATTTTATTGGCTTAGCCACTCACCCTGTCAGATCACCACACTGCAGTTTGCATGCTCATGCTCAGCGATGACGAGGTGATTCAACCAGGGTTCCCCTGTGAGGTGGCAGGAATAACATCACTGCTCAATCACATTTCTGTAGGTTGAGATTAATACACAGATGCATTATATGACAGGATTCCCCCGGCTGGCTCTCCAGTATGTGGCAGACTCTTGGTCCACGACTAGTAAAGCTCCAACACTGCTTCTATTTTCCTGAGACTTGTTTGTTTGCAAATAGCTGCTCTCCTCTGTTGTCTTCCACTCATCCTGCCAATTTCTCCAGTCTTGATAAGGCTGTGTCTTATTTAGAGATAAATTTCCCTGTCTCTTCTGGTTATTGGTGCCTTACAGGACTTCTGTGTTGTGCAGGCGGCTCATTGCAGGAATTATACAAATGATTGTCCAAAAAAAACAGCTGTTTAGTACTTTCTTCTATGTTATATACTGCATCAGTGATGCCAGTCACCCTGAACACAGGGGAGCAAAAGGTTTTGTAGGATCATGATAAATTCACTGAAGATTTTATGTGTCTTTATCTGTGAGCCCAACTCTGACATTGAGAGCCAGATTCCAACTGAAAGCAAATATTGATTTGTTTATATTTTTTGCCTGAAAGCAGAAGGCAAGTTGAACACCAGGATTCTGTGTGCTTATCTTTTTTTTTTTTTTTTTTTTTTTTCCACAGTAAAGGCTTAATTTTGGATGTCTTTCAAAATGTTAGGTGAGAAAATTGATTATACTGTGCATCACAAAATGCAAATGAATAAAAAAGTACTCACATTGTTGTACTATTTCAGACCATTCATGTTGCTGCTCCCTGGTTTAGGAGCTGGTCTGATAACATTCAATCATTCTTTCATTTTCTGGAACATTTATCCTGCTCAGGCTTGCGGGATGTTATAGCCTATCCAAGCTCACTTCTGGGTGAGGGCAGGGCAGAGTCTCCAGCTAACCTCACATGCATTTTTTTTCTTTTTGTTTTGACTGTGGGAAGAAACGGGAGTATCCAGAGGAAACCTGCACACATATAGGGAGAACATGCAAACTCCACTCCGGCTGTTGTTTGAACCCAGGATTGTGGCCAGCAGCTGCTGGTTCTGCTGTCATCCAGATCAATATCATCCCAACTTGTTCCCAGCACAGAGTCCAGGACACTGCATCATCCGACCATCCCAGAGAAAGATAAACAGTTGTGAGACAAAGGTGGTAATCTCTTTGGATCCACCCATCCTGGTGATCCATGCGCACTCTGTCCTGTCCTCTTCCTGTTCCGTGCTCCCACTCCCACCTTGCTTTGCAGTCACCTTTTGATACCTGTTATAAATGAATAATAATAATGCATTGGTTTTATATAGCGCTTTTCAGGACACTCAAAGACACTTTACATTGCATTGTATTATTCATTCACACCATACTGGGTGGTGGTAAGCTACTACTGTAGCCACAGCTGCCCTGGGGCAGACTGACAGAAGCGAGGCTGCCAATCTGCGCCATCGGCCCCTCCGACCACCACCAACCATTCACTCTCACAACTTTCATACTAGGCAAGGTGGGTGAAGTGTCTTGCCCAAGGACACAACGACAGTTTTACGCCTGCGGAAGCGGGGATCGAACCGCCAACCTTCCAGGCGACCTGCTCTACCAACTGAGCTACTGTCGCCCCAATACATGAATACATGAAGATAAACACTTGATGACGTATTAGAAAACATTGTAAACCACAAATATTCATATGATGCTCAGAAACACACTTTTGTACACATTAAAGTCAGTCCTCTTTTATTCCCTGTTGTAGTCGTGTCTATGACTTCATTTAACAACATTTAACTCCTGCACCCAGCAACACTTGATGTTTCACCAGAACCAAAGATGCATAGCTTGATTTGTCACGAATGAAGCAATTGCTATCACATCTTTTCATGGGTTAGATAACGACGTGTGGGTGAGATTACTTCTCTTCATGTGGCCTTGCTTGTGCATGTTTTTTTTTTTTTTTTTTTTTTTTTTTTTTTTGTCCTATTGAATTATGCAGAAAATTTCACACCAGTTGAAAGAAGAAAAAAAAACATTTAAAATTGAGTATTGTGAATATCTTCATGCTGAAATCAGACATTCATCACTGTTCCTCTTTAGTTAGTTCATTGCATCCGGAGTACAGGATGTTCTAGTACTGATTTCATTAGAATTGTACAAATGCTGAATTGTTGAACGTCTCCGAGTCAAAGTGATGAAAAAAAAGTGAAGTGTTTTTACAGCCCACCAGTCCATTATAAGTCCTCTCACTAAAACCTTCAAATGGAACTTTTTGAAGGACACAGATTCAAGTGGAAAAGAGCTTCATCACTTAGTGTGCTAATGTTTCCAGTTCTGAGAGGTTTGCAGAATCAGACAGACTCGGATTGTTGACATTCTTCCTGATCTGCTGCAAACTTCACAGTGTCTGTCATAATATAAGTTGTTAAATAGATCTGTAACCTCCAACACTTTCTCATGAAGAATCAGTGACAGGCAGCTGAGTGAAATCAAGCTGAGAGGGAGAGATCAGTCGATGAGACGCTGACATCCACACTGAACACAATCTTTACATCACAACAAAGCAGGTGGTGTGTGTGTGTGTGTGTGTGTGTGTGTGTGTGTGTGTGTGTGTGTGTGTGTGTGTGTGTGTGTGTGTGTGTGTGTGTGTGTGTGTGTGTGTGTGTGTGTGTGTGTGTGTGTGTGTGTGTGTGTGTGTGTGTGTGTGTGTGTGTGTGTGTGTGTGTGTGTGGTGTGTTCTTGTATTTCTATCCTTGTCGGGGCCAAATGTCCCCACAAGGATAGCAAAACGTGGAACGACGTGCCTTGTGGGGACCTTTTTCCGGTCCTAAGTAGGAGAAACAGTGTTTTCTTGACCATGTTGTTGTTACTGAAAAAAGTAAAAGTGCAAAAACATTTCTTTAGGGTTAGGCTTTGTTGTGGTGTGGGTTAGGGTTAGGGTAAGGGTCAGGGTTAGGGGCTAGACATGAATGGGAGTCAATGGACGGTCCCCACAAGGATAGAAATACAAGACCGTGTGTGTGTGTGTGTGTGTGTGTGTGTGTGTGTGTGTGTGTGTGTGTGTTAAAAAAAAGGTTTGTTTTAGGACTCCATATGTCCATTTTTACCTCCGCCAAGGAGGATATGTAATCACATCGGTTTGTTGGTTGGTTGGTTGGTTTGTTGGCAACATTACGGAAAAAGTAATGGACAGATTGCAATAAAACTTTGTGGAAAAGTGGGTCTTGGGCTAACTTAGAATCCATTAAATTTTGGTGATGATCCGGATCACTGTCTGGATCCAGGAATTTTTTAAAGGATTCTTTATCATTGAGAGTTAGGGCAGTCTTTCACATAGTTGGGCATAACTCAACAATAAATGACAAGGGGGCTCAGCAAAAAATTACAGTGTAAGTTCTTCAATGATTCTAAGAGATATCAGCTGCTGATCCAGATCACGGAAGTATTCCGGATACCAGGATCCAGAACAGACAAAAATAGGAGGATTCCAGAGTGTCAGTCGCTGTGAGGCAACACATTGAGATATGAACATGCAACAAACTGTTTTTTTATTATATATGGTGTTCTTATTGTTGTTGGTGACTGATTTGAGCTGTGTCGGAGGTCTGCACTCTGAGTACCAAATTCTAGTTTTCCAAGATATACTGTATTGGCCCGAATATAAGACAATATTTTTTTCCAGAAATTGTATTCTCAAAAATGGGGTCATACTATAATCGATAACTAGTTCCGGTGACCTGTATTGCCTCTGCTTGCATGCAGTGGCTCAGCCGCCCCGTTAGGGGGAGGTAGTGAGTTGGACAGAATGTAAGCCTACAGCAGTGTGAAAAGACTGAGCAAGTGTGGCTGGTTTTTGTTTTTCTGAGGTTCATTTCAAACAGCGTATCGAAAATATATGCCTGTAAGTACTCGAATATACTTAGCTGATGTTCAGGATAGAGGTGAAATTGATACTTGTCAGTTTGTCAGTTTGTTTTGAAGTTTTAACGCAGATACTAATTCCGTTAGCGTGTCAATGGCGTTTCCATTAATAGTTAGCATTGAGCTAGCGGCTTTGATTTTAAATACTGACTTGTTTTGTTTTTAGACAGTGATGTATGTTGTGATCCATGTTATGTATTTGTTCACTTATATGTATACCTTGTTTGTTTCAGTTTTACAGTGCCTTCAGGAGAAAGTAATAAAAGCTCAGACCAGCTGAAATCTCATGCTTTCTTTCTGAAGAACTGTTATCGACATGCCAAACTGAATCCAACATTCACAGAGGGCTGAATTGTTAATGAAGTTGAATAGAACTTGAATTTGATGGTTATAAAGTTATTTACATTATTAATGCAGTTATTGAACCTTTGAGGGTACTTAATTGTTGCTTATTGCTTATTTTGAGAAAGAGAATATATTTTTTTATTTAATACTGCAGTAATATTTTTTTTATCTTAAATCACGTGAAATGTTATCTCTGTTGTGAGTTTTTGAGTTTAGAATAATTATACAATAAAAAGTTATTTTATGAGTAACCTTCAAAAGTCTTCAACATATTTTTATTTTCACAAAATGATATTGAAAAATAGGGGTTGTCTTATAATCAGAGTCGTAGTATTTTTGGGCCAATACAGGGTGTGCCCCCTAATGGACGGCGCCCTTTGCATATGCCTATGCTGACTATGCCACGGCCCGGCTCTGGATGACAGTGTTGCAGTTTTCACTGAAGTAACCAAGATGTTCTGACAGTAAATGATGGCCAAGATTGCATGTTGCATGACTGGTAAAAACCTGAATTTCTGAGGATGTTATCTTGTGTTCTGATTACTTTTTTTACTCATAATGTATGTAAGTTATGTGTATGAATTGTGAAGCAGCAAGAATCTCAAGGATATTGTTTGTGAATGCACTGTCCTTTGATCAAACGGAACCCTGAAGGTTTTCGTGTGTTTGTGTAAAAGTAGGTTTGATTTTTATATCAATACACGTTCTTTTTTCCTTAAAGTTTTTGCCCTGAAGCTAAAATGGTCCAATTTTCATCAGACCTTTTTTTTTCAACAGCAGTGGAGGTGGCCATTGGTAATTTGCTCTTCAATTGATCCCCTCGGGTTGTCATGTTTGCGATCGGTGTTTTTGCTTTGCCAAGTTTTTATTTGGATGCCCTTACTGACCCAACCCTCACCATTTATCCAGCTTTTAACCAGCACCAGTGAATCAGCACCACAAGTCCACAGAAAGTCTTCCTCTAACAGCTGGATTTACCTCAAGATTAGCTGAGTGTAAATAAAATGAACAAAGACAAACTGTTCAAGCTGTTCCACCTCCGACTGCAATATTTGTCAGGCATGTAAATTTTCTTTGGTTGAAAATACATGGATATAACGATTGTTGGTGAATTTAATAGACATTGCTACAAACAAATCATCAAAATTTTAGGTTTAACAAATTTTGCAATTATCTGTCCGTCCTTCTTTCTGGCGAGGTCATGGTGGCAGTGAGACGCCCAGACATCTCTGTCCCCTTGCAAATTTCTTCCATCTCTTCTGGAGGGACCCCGACTTGCTCCCAGACTAAACCAGAGATATAATCTCTCCAGCCAGTCCTACGCTGTCCTCGGGGAGGCCTCCCAGCAGGATGTGCCTGATCGTACCTCTAATATGAAGCAACTGGGAGGCACCCTAATAGCTGAACCACTTCAACTGGCTCCTTTCAATGTGGAGGAGTAGCATTACTGTTACAAATCTGCGAAAACCACTCAATTTACTGGACTTTAAGAGAACATAAGAGCAAGTAATAATAATAATAATAATAAATTTTATTTATAATGCACTTTACATTTCGATGAAATCTCAAAGTGCTACAGAAGTACAGAGTTAAAACAACAACAGCAAGTAACAGAGTTTAAAATGCAATACAAGAAAAATCTAAATCTCAAAACAATGTCGATATCAATGAAAGACTTCAATAGGCCTTTTTGAATAAGAAGGTCTTAAGGCCTTTTTTAAAGACCTCAACCCTTTGTGGAGCCCTCAGGGTCTCTGGGAGGGCATTCCAGAGCCGTGGGGCAACTGCCTGAAAGGCCCTGTCTCCCATGGTGGAGAGTTTCGTTCTTGGTTGGTGAAGGCAGTAGGTGGAGGAGGAGGAGCGCAGGCTTCGCGTGGTGGTGTGGATGTTGAGTAATTCGCTGAGGTAGGCAGGGGCATTTCCATGGATGCACTGGTGGGTGAGGAGACAGAGTTTATATTGTATTCTGTATTGTATGGGTAACCAGTGGAGTGATTTGAGGACGGGAGTGATGTGATCGTATTTGCGCCTCCTTGTCAGGATCCGGGCAGCACAGTTCTGAATGTACTGGAGTTTTTGGAGGCTTTTGCCCGGGATCCCGACGAGGAGGGCATTGCAGTAGTCCAACCTGGAGGAGACAAAGGCATGGACCAACCTCTCAGCATCCGGTTTGGAGAGGGAGGCACGGAGTTTGGAGATGTTTTTGAGATGGAAGAAAGAGACCTTGCAGAGGAATATCTTTACAACTTTATGAACAACTCAGAGATGCACTTTAGTTGTAAAGCACTTTTACACCATTTACTGTGGTCAAGAATAGAATATCATGTTTTAAACTTGCAGCCAGGCCAACAGCTGAGACATTAACAAAAAAAAAAAAAATTCTTAACAGCAGTTGGCTTTATTCATCATTTCCAGTTCAGTTCCACTTGCTGGAACAGAGCGGCTTATATTCACACCTGTCAGATTTGATTAGAGCAATATATGTCTGCTGAGCTGATCAAGGCTGTAAACCAGCAGCTGCTGAGCTGATGACCATTGATAATGGAGAAGATTAACATTAAATCACCTGCTAATGGAAATTAGCTTGACTTTTTGTCAGTAAAGCCAATTGTTGCATATGTTCCTACTAAGGTGATTGGACTTTGGAATAATTTAGTTTAACTACCAACGAAATGTGCAGCATGTTTTATGGGTGAAAAAAAAAGTCTGATTTTTAACGTACTTTTTAGAGAGGAATATAGGAAAAACACTCAAACAGAATTTGTATGTTGCCTCATGAACTTTTATTTCAATTACAAATGTCATTGAGCATCTGAGACACAATCTAACTCAGTTTTCTTTTTGATTGCTCTTCTAATTGTTTTTTTCATTCTGTCCCTACGACTTCACCACTGTTACTTATCTCTGAAAACAAGATTTGTAGAAAATCAACCCCCTGCCCTCTCTGTCATTTTGCTTTATCTGATTTCCTTTGCTTTGTGCCATCCAGAGACAATTTCACTTTCACTGTGAAATATTCAGCTTCTGTTAGATTGGGTGGCCGAGAATGCAGATTATATTGCAACAGCCACAACAGAACATACCATGACTAATATTTATCTGTTGTCTTTTTGTTTATGTCAAGATCTTTTGGCTTTGTGGTAATTCTATGGCAAACAATATTTCTCAGTGAATAATTTTTAGCCACTGGAGTGAAGTGGACCCGGTCCTCCTCTGATTCTCCTCTGTCTGGGGCTCAGGTGTTACAACGGGTTGTCCTTTCATCACAGGGTTGGGTGTTTGATCCCTGTCGCTTCTTGTCTTCATCACAAAGCGTCATTGGTCTAGAGTCCAGACACTGCTCCCATTGACTCCTGAGCTCCCTGGATGGAAGCTGTGTCACCTCTGGGATTGCTGAATGAACATTATTGGCGTTGTGAAGTGCACTGAGACTCACAATATCAAAATGTGGTATGGCTGAGGATTCAATTTATCATTGTCTGACCCTATTATAATCACAGCCCTAACTTTTGTTCAAGACAACTGCAATTTCTATCTTTGTTTCAAACTCAAACAGTAATCTTCAGATGTGGTTAGAAGTGTTTAATGTGTATATGATTCAGCACATTTTATGCTCTATAGAATAGGAGTCAGTACAGAGATGTGTCTACAGCTGTGGTCCTCCTGGCCTGCTAGTGTTTAATTGACGTCTAATCAGATCAAAAGAAACTTATATCTAATTTCCACTGGAGAGTTCAGTCTCAAGATGACAAACCCAGCTATCATTCACAACTAAACAGCTTTTACAGTAGTAATATTAAAAAAAAAAAAAAAAGAAAAAAAAAATCCTGAGGATTGATAAACAGAATTTCACAGGATAAAACACACACATCAAATAGAGTCTGTAGTGATGCAGTTACAGCTCTTGAAATGACCATTTTCAGCACTTTGCCTTTACTTGTTGAGCTGATCGGATGCGTTTCCTCAGGTCTGGACTAATTAAATGCTGGATTGATACACTTGTGCCGGAGGCAGGCCTTTATTCAAACTGAAAGACACACTCATGTGAAGTGGCACCTGCTTAATTTATCTGCCAGTTTACGGAAACCTGCTTTGTTGGTGTTGTTACACCAATGACAGGTTTACCCAGAGTCTGCAGAGAACTCTAATTTGTACAAACCTTTTAAAGCAACATGAGATCGTTTACATGATGTGTGTGTGCAAAGCAATTGCTTGAGGTAAGTGTGGGAACAACTGTACTGAGAACATCATGGAGCGAATTTAGGGTTGCCCTGCAAAGAAAGAGGTGATCATGACCAAAACCTTCTCCTTTCTTCTGTACTGTAATGATGACTCTGAAATAGCTTAATTCACAAGAATATGTAGTATCTTGGAAAAAAGTGTGTGAGATAAACAGTTTTTATATTTTTTACCATTGGTTCTTGGGACAGCACAGGAAGCCTCAGGTGGGATAATTTGCTGTTATTTGGTCCAACAAATTTTGTCTATGCATGCCCAGATATTTTCCAATTAATTGCAATTGTTCTGCATTTTTTTTTAATGGTCAATACCTCATCTTTTTGCTGTTGTGGTTGTTGATATTCATGGATATTACAGGTTTGTTGAGTGTTTGGATCCTGCACAGCTGTACCATTAGCGCTCCACTTTTTCCTGACCGTTTGACTTGGATATTTAATCGGTTTTTTTTTTTTGTTTTTGTAATAATTTCAGGTGAAATCCCATCTCACTTTGTATGTTCACGTTCTGTAAAAATGATCAGATGAGATTTAAATGCATTAAAAAAATAGTATTTTGGTTTGCTTAAAGAGCAACTAAACCCCAAATCACTTTTTTTTTTTTTGCTGATAAACTGTATAAATGCATATTTTATATTGTCTACTCGTTTCTGACATTACTTTTACAATTTAGTGCAAATTTGTTTAAAATCCTATTTTTGTGACAAAAACCGTCTTACAACCGCCTCAAACGGTTTAACAGCCGTTAAACCGTTTGTTTGAATTTCGTGATTGGCTGGATGATGGCATCCAACGCAGGCTTCACCCACGCCCCTGCATCGATCGTACGTCATCGAGTACAGCCCTGTATGAGCAGATGCCTCCCCTACAACCGGCCTCCTACAAGTTGGAGTCGGACCAGAGCGAGCGATCATTTTAATAGTGATTATCAGATTAGCATTGTTTTAGCATTAGAGCATTAGCCCGTCACCGCTCAGCAACTCTCGGCACCGCATGAAAACCCATGTGGAATAAATCCCAGCTACGCCACTGGCGTAGTTATTTAGGTTTTTAGGTAATAGTTTTGTTTGTCGTAGCTTTAGTGTGTGTATTAGATTATCTTAGGCCATTAGCATTAGCGGTAGGTGTGTGTCTGTGTCCGCCTCGGCTGCAGTAGCACTGGCTACGGTCAGTGCTTGAGCCATGGGCTCAAACTGATGCGGCTCTGGGCCCTGCGCTCCTCTGCATCAGGGGAAGGTGGAGGAGAAAAGTCCTCCACCTCGAACGAGCTGTTGCTAGCACTAGCACTGTGGTCGCTGCGGTCGCTGTCACTTTCCATTTTTAAAAATAACGGATGCGTCAATCATGTCTGCAAGCTTGCGCTGTCATAACAACTCAGCCCCCCCCCCCCCCCCTTACAATCTGCCGAGCCCGTCTCTTTTCAAATCCTGAGGGGGGTGGAATAAATCTCTGTCAAGGGTGTTAGTTGCTCTTTAAGTTGCTACAGGACATGTTTTCTTTGTTTCTTCACAATTTTATCAAACAAATTTTTAATTTCCATATACAAAGTTTCGAATAAAACTGGGTCAGGGTTTAGTGCAGTTGTCAGTCAATTTTATTTCAATCAATGGATTCATTGAATACTTATTACAGATCTAAATGAGATAAATATCAACGATCAAGGATAATTAAAAAAACAAACAAAAAAAGCTTTTTAATTTCACAAAGACCTGACAGAAACAGCCTTAACTTAATTCTCCCTAACAACTTTCAGAGTGACAAGAGTGACACCGAGGGCACAGTCACATCTGGCATTAAGATGTGCTTCCAGTGATCAGATCAGAAGTGGTAAGCCCAAAACCAAGTGTGAAGAAGTACCAAAACACTTTCACTCAAACCACTTCTCACAGTTGTCTGGGATGCATCTGACCACAGGCTTTGTTGTGAGACCATGCATCGTGAATGTGTTAATGAACAGTGAGGTAACAGAAAAATATTTAAACATAATTTGTGTACGCCGCATTTCCGGATAAAAGAAAGAACCACCTAAGTTATACAGTCTTTCCAATTTTCCAAAGAAATTGTAGAAAAGAACATGGACATCAGTGCCTTGGGTCTGCAGAGATATAGTGCCTCATGGTGGGCTGGGCAGAGGATAGCGTCCAGCACAAGCTGGATGACTCATGATGGCACGCCGGGCCAATTAGCGGAAGTGATGTAGAGGAAGTAATGTAATCGTTGAGAAGTGGTTTGCCGGAAATGCATGACAGCTTTGAACAGTTTATGTCAGGGCTCGAGACTTGTAATCTGATCTTCTGAAACACACGTAAACAGGCCTTTCCAGTCAAACGCTAACACCTTTCCAACTGGCCACGTGTTACCCTGAAAATTAATTTTCTGTATCGACTCTTGCCGGTGACTGTCCCGAGCACATTAATTGGTGAAATGGAGACCAAGTGAGGGCCAAGGACAGTCTTTGTAATCTCTGCTTTTTCATGAAATCCTAATTAATACTATTGTTTTTGATGTTATACTGACATCTCCTGTCCTCATATGGATATTTAGAACTATTTCAAAGTAATTTTGGCTCCTAGGGGTAAAAAGGACAAAGTCCAAGATATTGAACCAGAGAGCGACGCTTTGCTCTGCAGTCATTTGACTCTTATTTAGAGGCAAAGTTTGATCAAATCACTCTTTGGAAAAGCTCTCTCAGGCTTTTTGTCCCACACCAGCAGACAGCTCACATATCGTAAATGCAAAACGGTCATAAATCAGACATCCCCAGTAGAATCGCTGGCAATCAGGTCTGCTATGATGGAAACCACTGGGGTGGACTCATTAGAAAAAGACAGAGGAGCTCTTTATTCAGGGCAGAAAGCAACTGTGGAATAAACTTGAAACTGGAGCTCCAACAGTCATTAGGATCAGAATACAAGCGCTCCGAGCATCTGGAACTTTACTGTAAATTATCCACTTCTGGAGGTCACAGTAAAAATTGGAGCAAATACTACAATGCGGTGTCATATTTAGAAGTTTAATCAATACAATTCTTTAATCAAGTATATCCTGACAGTTGATGGATGAGTGGAAAGTTGAGCCACTTATTTTTATATGTTTGACTTGAAAACAAGCTCAGCTGAGAAAGAATCACTGTCTTGAAAAAAAAAAAAAAAATGCAACTCAGCACTCATACTCTCCAAACAAAGAATTTGCTGATGAGAACTGTTTGCTCTATTGATTTTAAAGGATAAGTTCGGTTTAAACAGTTTTCACGTTGTTTATAGAATGAAGTACAACAATATACTCACACAGAAGGCTTTTCTGATCCAAACAGTGCTTCGGGAGAAAGTTAGATCCAAAATCGAGCGGCGCACATCCATATACTGTTAGCCAATTGGGCATGTATATAGCCGCTCCTAAAACGGCTTTAATCGTCCAAAAACTCATTAGTTTCACCAATATTTCTAAAAGTGTGTTGACGTTGTACATCTCACAAGCTTTCGAACGATATGTTACAAGTGACTGAGGCATCATTCAGCTGGGAGATATCTTTGAGCGTAACCGCACGAGCGCTGCTGCCATCTTGGATCTTAGAGACACCGGGGGGCACACTGCAGAGCATGAGGCATGCAAATGGCAAAAAGTTACTATTTCTGTGATATTTGGCAATTTTTTTTTTATTCTGAAACATGCACATTTATCTTCATTGTGCGTTTCTACAGCACAATGTTTTTTCTTGATGTGCATTTTGCATATATTATTGTTTACATATTGCAAAGGGGATTTTTTTTTGTTTTCCTGTGATATAATTGGCTACTTTTGTATTGATCAGCATATGGCGTTATGCATCATTATGCATTTCATACTTCATTCATTGTCTTTAACAGAAAGTTCTTAGGTGCTGAGTGAAAGCACATCAATTTGTCCAGCTTGATTCTGAACAATAGGTTATATCAGAATGTCTGTATTTGCTTTAAGCCACGTTAATTTTTGCAGGCTCTTGTGGAATAAAATAAATGGACATTGACAAAATACGTTGGTGTTTGTGTTTGTACACAATGGATAATATTCCATTTCTAGTTAGTAGTTAGATTCAGTGATATGGATGCAAATGAACTCAAAATGGTCGGTTTCATCAACAGTTTGTATTATAAAATCAGTACAGACTGAAATAAGGGCAACACGGGAATTCAACCAGTCAACCTTGATTTATTGAGAGCATTGGAGAAATGTTTAAAAGTAACTAAAAATTTACTTTTTCAGTAATGCATTACTTTTTTGGTTTAAGTTACTGAGTTATTTTTTTCATTAAGTAACTATTAACTGTAACTAGTTACTATTTTTCAATAACCAGCACAACACTGGTAAAGAGTGCTAACCACTGCTGTGCTGCTCTTTGTTGAAGCTGACCGGCGGCTGCTGTGCCATTATGATCCAACTCTACTTTTAAAAACAGTTGCGTATGAGGCTAATTGATGATTTTAATTCCGATAAGGTGTGAATGCCTGCAAGTGTTGTCTGTCTCTCTCTGTGTTTGCCCTGTGACGAACTGGTGACCTGTCCAGGGTGCACCCTGCCTTCACCCATAGTTTGGTGCATTCAGCTCCAGCACCCAGTGACCCTGAAAGGGATAAAGATGGATGGATGGATTTTACTAGGTCAATTAAAAATGAACCACAGCTGCTATTGTTCCATGGGCCTTAGTTTGGACATTGGCATTTCACAATGTCAATGACGGTACTATTGTGTATTTTTAAGCATATGTTTGTCTAACTTGTTTCAGATTACTTATTCCATAAAACAAAGACATTATTTCAAATATGCAACCAGGCCTCCTCCACTTGCCATTGTCCTGTCTTCTTGTGTTTTATTCAGCCTGATCACTTTTAGTGGAAAATTGTATGCACAGTAGAAAGAGTGAGAGCCTCAAAGTGGGAGAACAGTGGCAGGGGGACTGAATGAAATGTGTTGGATTTCTCCAGATTAGTCTCGCTGTCATTCGTGGACCATGAAATGTGCACTTTAGATAGAAACCTCATTCATCTGTTACACGCGACTCCGTCAGTCTTTCTCTTGGCATCGCTAGTGTCCGCTCGGAAGCAGCAGCAAGAGAAGCAGTGACAGTCTCCAGCTCCGCTGTTCATCAGCAACACTCACGCCGGGATTTCTTCCTTCTGCTCGGCTCCGTTCGCTTCTCTCCTCTGGAAACTACCTGCTGGAGCCTCCGGAGTCGGTCTGGAAGAGCGCCGAGCTTTTGTGCCTGATTAAAGGGAACCATGCGTTACTTCTGGATACACACCGTGTGGATCACCGGCGTCGCTTTCCTCCTGGGATTTCAAGGCAAGGGATGTGCTTTTTTTTTTTTTTTTTTTTTTTTTTTTTTTAAATTTAATTTGCTTTGTGTTGGAGGGAAAAAAAGTCTGACACAGAGCGGAGTTGTGCAGGTAAGTGAAGTGACGCTGCGGAGAGGAGCGCGGTCTTCACTGGGAATCCTCTCACTCCTGCTGTTGGAGCAAAGCCGGTGTTTGCTTGGGAGGAAAAAAGTTGGGAGTTTTAGTGGAGCTGAGCTGATAGTGTGTAGTAGCAGACAGTAGAGCGCAGCAGTGGAGGCTGACAGCTTCAGGAGAGTGGAGAGGTTGTACAGAAACATACTGCTGGACTAGCAGCTTGGAGTTATTTCAGGAGACTCGTGTTTATTGGGATTGTGACTTGTTTGTATGAATCATAGCTAAAATAATCAGCTTTACCTTATTAAATTGTCACTGGGTCTGCTACCACCATTTAACAATGCAGATAAATGTGTTTACGCACCTGTTTGAGGAATCTGTCTCTCTGTCACACTCACAGAATATTGGCAGGACAGTGACAGCTCCACCTTGAAGTATAACTTTCACAATTTCTCATAAGATTTGTTATTGGTCCCAAAATGATTTTCATGCAATCAGAGATTCCTTTCTGACTTGGCAAACCTTATTTTTGAAATAGAATCACATCTCGGCAAATCTGTTACGAACACACAAAGCTTTCTTGAAGTTGTTAAACTTTAAAAGAAACAATGAATATGTCAAAAAAAAAAAAAAAAAAAAAAAAAGTATTTTGTTTGCATCCATATCCAGACCTCTGCATATGATCTCTGGCTTTTCAGAGAATATCTGAATCCCTATACAGCATATAAAATATAGTGCCTTTTAGACTTGTGTCTTCACAGTCGGGCACCTACTTGCTCACTGCTCTCTCTCTCCCTTTTCTCCACTAACTGTGAAAAAAACACATATAAAAGCATTCACCTTGTCAAATTAAGAGTTGATGTTTAGATGCTGTGGGACCAAGATTTCAATTCATGACGCTTATCAAACTTGGTATTATTTCACTACATCTTTACTTTGGTTATAAATTCTAGTTTTACATGCTTTCTTTCTTTCTTTCTTTCTTTCTTTCTTTCTTTCTTTCTTTCTTTCTTTCTTCTGGATTAAAGCATCTGCTTAATGAATTGACAACATCTGGCATTTCTGATGAGCACAGATGGTGATCATCTGGGGACAAAAACAAAAAATAAAGAAAGTGACAATTTTCTGAAGCAAGGTCAGTCCCATCCATCAGAACTTCATTAACTAATCTTGATGCACAGTGAGCGTCTTTGCTGTTTGTCTTCCCTATGCATGCAAATAGCTTTCTGGGATAAACGGTTCCATTGACTGCTGCTCCTTTCAATTGACATTGATTCAAGCTGCCACCACAATTGCACTAACTCAGAGCATATTCACAATCCAAATGCGCATCTTTTGGAACAGGTCACAGTTTAATTTACCTATCATTGCGTTTTCAGGTCTACATGAATGGACTCAGTTGCCATTTTTGAGAGAATTTTTCAATCTTTTTTTCTTTTTCAGGATGCACCTTTTTATAGTTATCTTGTTGGAAATGCAGACCTGCTTGGAAGAGAGGGGTTAAAGCACCAAAACGGTTGCCATTGTTATTCCCCTCTCTCATTAAGTTCATTCTCTCAGATGTATGAAGTTATTTAACTTGTAGCTAAGCTAGTCGGTTCAAACAGAACGGCAAACATGAAGCTTCAGGCATGTTCTCCACCTCTAACCTGTCAGTCACCATAATTTGCCCTCCAGTCTCCCAACCGGGGAGCACGGCGCACGGCTGCACAGCCCAGCCGCCTGCCCACCCGCGATGTGGGGAGCAGCGGAGCAACCGGCCGCCCGTGGCTGAGCTGTCGGCAGCCGGTGACCAGTTGTGGCTGCGCCCTGTCATACTCTTTCTGTCAAACTCGCTTTGATATGTGGCTTTACTCACTATTGAACACATTTCAACTGAGAATGTAACCACGTAGATCGCAGGTATGTATTTCGACCACACATAAAGTGGATAATTTTTTTTTTCTCCCCTTTTATTTTGGGATGGATATGATCGCGATGTTTGCAGAATATTCCTGTTCAGCAGTGTGGGTGCACACGTCTTTAAAGTTACCTTCAGCGTGGACAGGGTAATAAAACAGTAAAATTGGCTATTATCTGAGTGTCTGGATAAAAGAAACAATAGTATATACATTGTTTAATGTGAGGGGGCGTGGCCAGGCGACTCTCATTGAAATGTATTAAGTTGCGTTCACACCGGACGCGTCGCAAGCATCGTGAGCGGTGCTTTTCTATGCAAAGTCTATGGTGGACGAGCGTCGTGGAGCGGCGGGCGACGGGGCAGCGCGTCAGAAGCGTCGCTTTTCGAGCTTTTCGAGCGTCGACCCCCATGACGCGCGTCCCCGGCGTCAGGAGCGTCAGGAGCGTCGTGAGCGTCGCTTTTTGAGAGTTGGGAAAACTGAACTTTCGACGCGCTGCCGCTGGGCGTCAACCAATCAGAGACGATCCCTCCGCTGCTACGTCACCACGAGTGATCCGAGCGCCCGATGCGGGCCAGCCAGTGTTGCCAACTTGACGACTTTCTCGCTAAATCTGGCGACTTTCCAAAGCCTCTTGGCGACGTTTTTTTGTCAAAAGCAACTAGCGACAAATCTAGCGACCGTCTCCGGTGCTCTGGAGACGTGACAGGACGTCTCGTTGCTGTCGTCAATGAGCAGCGGGTGCTGCCGTGAGCCCCTCCCCCGTCCCAAAGCACTCACAAGCGGTCAGTCTCACGCAGCGCTCCCCGCTGCAGTCAGAGCAGAGAGGAGCAGAGCAGCCAATAGCGACTTTTCCGACGACGACGCGGTCTGGCTTTATTTAACAAATAAAGCCAAGCCGCTCTCCTGATGCGATCCGCCATAGCTGGAAACAGAAATCAGCCTCCCGCGCGCCAATAAACTGACGCGCGTCAAGAGCGTCGCAAGCGTCGTGAGCTTTGTGACCACCTGGTGTCAAGCGTCGTGCTTGAAGCGTCACAAGCGCCCGCGACGCGTCCGGTGTGAATGCACCATTAGTTTAAAAAGAGAGGTGTGGGACACGAAAAAAATGTGCAAATCGTGCTCCTGGACGCGATTCAATAGATGAATTTACAGGACTCATAGCATGAATTGCCGTGAGACTGGGTTGACCATTGAGGTTCGACAGACGTCTCTCTCGAGCGCCTGCCTATCACTGCAGCAGGAGAGCAGTGATATCGAACCACAATGGTGATGTTTCAGACAGAGGATGTGAAGTGAGCCCCTTTGTCGGTTTTGATTGGGCTTTCTGTGGCTGTTCGTGTCTTCTGCCGGCCTCTTCATCGTCAAGTTACACGAGGGAACTACAACGAATGGCTGGAGAGCTGCATGTGACTTTTCAGGTCGTCCTGAGTGGTCCCCTGTAAATTTCTCAAAATTATGTGTAAATAAGCATTTTACCTTATGTCTCATAATTCCAGATAACAAATATGGCACTATGTGTCAAATCCCAGTTTGTCATGCCTCTGCTGCCTTTTAAGGCAGGTTAAGAGAGGTACCGACCATCACACAGAATAAAGAAACTTCTTTCAGGGAAATAGTGATGCACACAACATGAACAAACTTTAACTGGTAATGATGAGAGAAATGGTCAAATGTAATGGTTAATAGATTTCAATTAACAGTTTCCCACTGATTTATCAGCCCCATAAAGCACTTTCTATTATTAGTCACATTCACCTGTCATTGGCTATGAAATGCTCATTTCATCCTGTTTAGAGCAGTTGAGAGTTCACTCTGTACAGGTCACCAGTCTATCACAGGGCAATCACCACGTCTGATGTGTTTGGTATCTGCAAGCAGTTTTATGGTGATTTTCATCACATATTTTCAAAATAGCATCAGATTTAATTTGGTTTGTAACCAACTGTGCGTCTTTCATGTTAAAGCTCTTCACATCAGAACCATCCAAAAACACACTGGGGCCACCAGATTTCCATGTGGAGCGTCCTCTGTCCAATGTCCAGGGTGATGTAAACGACGTACCTTCTCTCTTAGGGCTGTTTGGCTGGAGGCTTCAGTTACAGGGCCGAGAAGGTGTGGATGGAAACAGAGACAGCAGACAGATAATATCTTCCACCTTTCCTCTGAAAGGCAGCAGCTGGAAATGCTCCAGTCTGGAGGTATGAGCAGACTGAACCTGTGTAGCCTCTGGAAAGATTTTATGAAAGCCAATTTTTTTCGTCATTGACATGCACAAGTCGCAGCTGTCAAACACTTGACAATCAAATTTTTCATGCGCAATTCCTCCCCCAGATGTCACAACCAAGTACGGATTTTTGTGTGTTGAATGTAGGTCTTATGTTTCCATGAATAAATTATGAATAATGGTTTAGTTTAGCATAATGCCTGAATCTGTCATTAATATACACTGAATATTTATAAAGGCTTCAGTTTCTAATAGCAGCTATTACCAGCTCTTGGGATTATTGTGCACATGTCATTTCAGTTCCATCATCATTTGTTTTTCACATTCCATTTGAACAATTTCTTCCCTTTTTCAAAGTGTTTTTTTTTTTTTTTTTTTTTTTTTTTTGAGAGAGGAGGGTGATGAATGGTTTCCTCTATTCTCCAAATTGCGCCAGGTGGAAGGAATAGTAATCACTGAGTAGAATAATCAATAAGGAGAATAACAAGTTGTGAAAGCGCAAATGGGGTCACCTCCTCCCTTTTTCATTTTTTCTTAAAATACATCTAAGCCATCATGTCATCCCACTGATTGATTGTGTTTTGCTGCATGTATAAATAGAAAAACTAACCAGCTGCCCCCGTCTATCCGCATAAATCCAGTATTTATTCCATTAAGGAAATGACGGATTGAACGCTAAACACAAGAGAGGATGGAGTTCATAATTAATTTTATTACTTACACTGACAAATGTGGAACGACCCCCAACATTCAAAGGGTGTAAAACCTAGCCATGCAATAATGTCCAATAATGTCACAATTGTGGCTATTTTAAATATAATACTGTGAATACAGATGTAACCTCCCAATACTGTAATAGGGTGTTAGATCCATAATCTTAATATCATTTTGTAATAAAGTATGACATGAAAGAGTGGGATATAAAAAAAATGGAACAATAACTGTGCTAATACATAAATGGCATTAGATTTTTTTTTGGCAGGTTTTGTGCCGCTTGCTTTTCAAAAATGTTCATTGTATGGTTGCCATTTTCATTCATTGACAAGACATACGTACCGCCGGGGTCCCAAACCACTGGACTGCAGACCGGCACAGGCCAGTGGATCATTTATCACCAGACAGCTAAGAGAGAAAACAAAGAGTTTTATTTTGGAAGTATTCATTTGAATTTATGTGTCTGCATTGAGTTTTAGTGTAGAAAAAAAGAAGCTTCCCTTCCACCAGCGCTTATTTTCTGAGCTAAATTCCATCATTGCTATATATCACTACCTCAATTTTGATTGTGAAAAATCTTTGACAGTTTTGTTCTCCTTGCAGACATAATGATGCACATTTTTCCATTACTGGCAGTTACCATGTGAGAGGCCAGTATTGCGTTATTGGTTGCTATTACCTCATACTGTACCTGAATGTATAAATGAAATCCTTTTCTATTGTTTATCCGTTGTAGAATAATTTTATAATATTCTTTACATCATGCTTATTATATTATATTATTTACTATTGTTCATGTAATGCATGTCTCTGTTAGTTATAGTATGCTAGTGTACGCAGGTGTAGAAAAGACATGTATCCTTTTTCTGTTCGCCAGCCTGTCATTTTTCATTTTTACAGCAGCCTCTTGGCAGCTGGACAGTTTGTTTTTTCTAAAGTCAAGACTTTAGGTCAATTGTCTCTCTGTCTCCCTCTGGTGTAAATGAGGCTCATTGGACAAGAAATGTGACACTATGATCTGTTGCACAACACCTGGCATTTGGGAAGACTTGATGGAGACTTGATGGAGACTTGATGGAGGCTGAGAGGGCCTCCCAAGGGGTCACGGACCTTGACCTTTGTAGGGAGGGGGGAACAATTGTGTCTTGACGAAGAGTCCATGGAGAGTTGACGAACTCCCAAGAAATAGTATAAATAGATGAAGCGGAGAGCGATCGGCGCGTCAGTTCTTTGGTCGGCTTGACTGCCAGGAGGTTTTTTTGGGAATAAAGTCCTCCTTTTGCATTCTGACTCTGACTCTGCCTGATTTTTCTGAGGAGAACTACGATGGAAGACTTCAAGAACCAAGAGTGGATATACTTGAGGATTTTACGTTTTTTCTGGAATATATGTTTGTGGGGTTTTTTGCACCGTGACTGGCCTAGGATACTTTTTAAAATAAAATTCCACGACACCGTCTTTTGATGAAATGAAAAATGATGCCTAAAATGTGATCTTACTGGAAACTACAGTGTATTTTAGGTGCTTAATTGACTATGTGTGCATTATTAGATGCAGTGTCTTCATCATACCCCGGGAACTCACACGTCACTGTGTGCATGAGTGTATCAGCAAATGACTGTTTACTTTCATCTCAGCACACAATACGGTGAATACAGACATAAAAGCACAGCTGGCAGTGACTGAGTTTTTCCTCACAGCACACAGCTCTACTACAGGCTTGTTAAATACTGTTTTTTGTGTGTTGCGTCACGTCCCCGAGACCTGACCTTCATCATGTAGAGTGTGTCATGCTCAGGCCTATAATCTGCCAGGGTTTTTTTTTTTTTTTTTAGTTAGAGATGGTGGTTGGTTTTTGAATGGGTAACAGAAACAATGGCAATCATCATTTCTTTTCTCCTGTCTTCAGAAAAATGTTCTTCATGTTTTATACAGACAGTTGCTGTGTTTTCAGACAGATCACACAACACAAAAAACACCAGGTTGGTTCCCTGCTGTCTGGAGACACTTCTCCTGTTTTTTTTCTGTTTTTGTCTTTTCAGTCTTGAGTCTGGAATAGCCACCATCACACCTCCCTGCTAATGCACCCCCATAAGTAAAATGCTTGGGAATTGGATTAGAGAGCCAGTTATTGCTCTGTAATTGGAGAGTTATGGTGGATTTGATGTACAGTAATGATAGTTGATGGTTCTGAGTTGGAAGGCAGGAATTTACTTCGGGACATGAACGTTATCTTTGTGTCTGAAATGAAATTGGAGGAGATTCTGTCTTGTTTTCTTCCAGTTTGTTTATCCGCGACTGAGCAAATAACCAGGAATGATATTGCTCTTTGTTTGGAGGCAACCCTCACAGTCACATTGCTCAAATCATAAGTTCTGATCAATATATGTCTCTTATCATGCAGTGATATAAAGGATCAATTGGATGCCATCTATGTTCACATGAAGAGAGAAATTGGAAGTTTGTGTGATGCAAAAGACTACTGTTTAAACACTGTTTTTATTTATTTTTTATTCAGATCATCATTACATTAAGGAAAATCAGGATATTATGAAATACAATAATGATTTGATATACTATATTTTTGATTTTCTTGATTTATAAAAAAAAACTGCACAAAAAAGCCTTTTGTGTCTTTTTTATCAAATATGGAAACGTCACAGTTTAAATTAGGCTATGGAAAAATAAACTATAATAAATGTTGGACTAAGTAAAGACAAATAAGTCGAACTCAGTCGTGTCTAAAGCTTCATTTATGTGAAAACATTTGAAGTTAAAACCTTCATTGTGCTTTGATGTCTGTTTGCAAAATAGGGTTGTTTGAAGCTACTACTTTTTGAAAACGGCTACCAAGGTAGAACTTTGTAGAAAACGTTCCAACTCTGTCCTGAATCAGTCTTCACTTATAAGTTCCTGCCCATGTCTGCAGTCATCGACTCCATCAACCTCTGCCTTTCAGACGGAAATGAATTTAGTTTACCGAAAGTTCAATTCAATTTCCCTGCAGACTGAAACCTTCTACACCTTTGACGTCTTTTTTTTTTTTTTTTGCAGGATTACCAACATCAAATCAACGCTAAAGTTTTGAAGTAGGGTGAAATAGCTGCTTTTATCATAACTTGAGTGCTCATTGTTAAAATAACAAAACAAATGACTGAGGTTCTGATATTTAAATATCACCTCTTCACTGTGACCCCACTCTGACCTCGGCATTTCAGCCAGTTTTCTTCAGGAGCTCATCAGCTTTCCCTGCAGCCATTAAAGCCATGACTCGTTCAGGCCTTGAACATCTTGTTTCAGTTTCCTGCAATGGCATAATATGCAAGTGCTCTCCTAATTCCTGTCCCCACAGAAGCAGCTTTCAAGTGCTGCTTTGATTGATTTGAGAATCCCAAAAAGCAAAGCCTCATCAGTCAAACCATAACTGTGTAACCTTAGTGTTGCTCACTCTCATCTGACTTGTTCCTCTGACCGTAATTTTGAGTTTGATTTTGATTTTTCACACAGGCTGAACAATAATAATTATTATCAAATAATTGAAGACCTTACCAAACAGCAAATTGGCCGCTCTCGAGTGTTGAGCAACAGACACGGCGTTAATTAGACTTTGTTCAGACGGAGCATGTGTAATTAATGTGGATGTCAGTGAGTGATAGGCTCCTTTTACTCAAGTTCTTGTCAGGAGTAAAAAATGTTTTTATTTCTCTCCAAAATAAAGTGATGAGGGTCAAACCCTTGAGATCATGGGGGTAATTTCTGTGCTTCAAAACACTACATAAAGCTTTGTTAGTGATGTTGCATTCATCACAGTTTATCTAATGTGTTGGTGAAATCTTTGGTGTCACATTAAAGCAATGTCAATGACGGTCAAAGCAGCTATTTGCTAACATGATGTATCTCTGTTAACTCCAGTAATGGATTTACTGGGTCACATACTGTAATCAAGTATCTTGTCAATATCAGCTGAATGACAATCACACTTCTGCTTCTCACTCGCCCAGCAGATCATAAGTTGATATCCTTCATGGCTTGAATGTTGTTTGGCAGATTAATGAAGCGTCTTCTGAGACGGGTTTCCTTATGAGCCGTTGGTCCACAACCTATGTTTCATCTGTCCATTACTGCAAGCTACAAGCTGTCGATCCTCTCTCACCCTCTCACTCTCCAGGGGCTTCAGCTGTCTAATGTGTTGGCTTGACAGCTTGGAGATATACAGTAATAATAATATTTGCTGTCAGTCCACACACTGACACATTTGCTTCTCACTACAACCTTGTCTCCATGCTTCAGAAAGTCTCGGAGGTCATTACAGTGAGTCCAGTGGACATGGATACACCATTAGTATGCACACAAGCTCACTCTGTGTCCGAACATCACATGACTCACTTCTCTATATGTGGAAGCACAGAAGTGAACACACAGGATTCATATTGGAAATAATTATTCAGTCTTCACTTGATCATAGAAATCAATCTCAAACATTTACATTATTCATATGATGCATCTGTGCATTGGTACTGTATCAGCTCGGGATGTTGGAAATACTTAGTCACAGCAAAAAAAACAAAAAAACAAACAGAACTCAAAGCTTCATGGATGCATGTTCTGCAGCAGAAGAGACAGTTGTGCTTCTTGATTCCTGCGTGGCTTGAGAGGCTCCTTGTTAGGCTTTCTGCAGAGCTTCATGATGACACATTTCATTTAGTCGAGTTCTTATCAACCAGGAACACATTAAAAACATGCAGGACTGAGGCGATCAGGGAGAACTGATCGGTACATTTGTGTTTTTTTTTTTTTTTTGACAGCTCAGTCAGCATTAGCAAGTGTTACCCCTGATGTTAATCAGTTCATTGTATGGAAATTATTATCTCAAGCCATTAAGTCTCAATTGTATATTGCCTTAAGTGTAAACGGCAGAACAGAAACTCAAGCTGCTGTTTACATTTAATTCATACTGTTCTTCAGATGTGGAGATCACACATCTCATAGTGATGCAGCCGTCCTTTGGTGTCAGCATAGTTGATTGATTTATGCATGAACATACTTTGTGAAGCACTATTTTCAAAACACTGACTCATTTGAAACAGAAAAAGGAATAATGTTTAAGACATTCGTTCATTCTTTCAGGATATTTCAAGATATAAAAGTCACCGTGAAATGATTTTGTGTGACTCGAAAATGGCAAAATGCATTGAAAAAGACTTTATAGATCCAAATTACAGGTATTTCATCATTAATTGCTTTTGTTTTCTATGTTATGTATATTACTGTAAAGGTTTGTCACTGAGCGCCACTGCTTGACTACAAAGCAGTTAAAGTATTGTGAATATGCACATAAATATGTTGGCAATTTCAATGTAAAATTCTTTGCTCAAGCATGGTATTTCATGGTTTATTCCTTGTTAAATTTATCAGTCAGGCAGACGAAATGGAAGGATAACGCACCAGCAGCAGTATAGTCAATGCTGCTGAGCAGAACAGTTTCTTCAATTTATATGTGTGTATATATATATATATATATATATATATATATATATATATATATATATATATATATATATATATATATATATATATATATATATATATATATATATATATATATATATATATATATATATGTATATATATATATGTATATATATATATATTTTTTTTAAGAAATGTGCAATAAATGTAAAATCATCAGTTTGAAAGAGGCAGCAAAAAATACATGGTCAAATATTGTCACTTTCCCAGTAATAGGTTAAAGAGGTCGATCCTTAGAAGAGCAAATTCTGCCATTTTGAGCTAATCTGGCAATATTATGTCAGTTTGGGGCAGTTCTGTTTTCTCATGCCTTGCAGATTCTGAGATAACACTTGCTTTGTCCCACAGGGGTTTCCTGAGTATGTGCCTGATCCTCCTCCTCCTGCATATTTGGTGTGTTGTTCTGTTCTAGTTGTTAATCTTCCCTAAATCTTCATAACCGATTACAAAAGACCGTCAGATTCAGGCAATGCAGGCAATGGTTAACCAACACCTGGACAGTGTCAGTAATGTTTTTTGATCCACCTCCAGGTCTTGGTCCACAGACCTTATGTTTGACAGCCCTCAGTTAAAGCACGAGTCCATTACAATAAATTAAATATCTAATAATGTTAGATTTGAAATTGCTGAGGGCTACTTTATTGTTGTGTATATGTTGTGGTTTGCACTAAAAGAACTGCTTCATCTTAAATGATGTACAGCAAAGCCTTACAGCATATTTTAGCAATTTTAGCAAAAACACTCGTCATTTGTCATGAAACCCAAGTGACTCGTGTGATGAAGCGTTCGATCTGGAAGCCTTGACGGAAAGCAAAGAGGTCTCCATCAAAATAATGGAGAAAGCTGACTCCAGCGCTCTGTTGTAGCTTCTCACAAGCCTGCAATCACTTCACCTGTTCACAGTTTGGCAATCAGACACGACTGTGAGCCCGCCTGCCACTCCCAGCAGCCACCGGCTGCATGAGCTCTACTATAAAACTAAAAAATAAATAAATAAATCTAGACTCACCCCCTTCATAACTGAAACCTTTTAAGCAATGAACGATTAATGAGCACATTAACGCCATTTATTCTGACTGTAGTCAAACTTACACGCTGTGGCATTTTTGATGTCACTGAAACCCAAATTTTCTTTCCTTCCTCACACAAAAGGTTCACCTGTTAATAAGACCTGAGAACAAGAGGAGAATGCAATAAAGGCTTAACAGAGCACGGGGAATGCAGAAGGAAGAACAAATGGCCAGAATGGTCCAGACAAATTAATTCTGCTTTTGGTGCAGTGCCAGGTGTTGATTTACGGTATCTGGAGAGTGTGTCAGGGTGGCCGTTTTTATGAGAGTAATTGCTGTTGTGTTTGGGTTGTTTTTCTAACAACACCAGCACCATGAAAAAAGCTGAATGGAGCAGACAATTTTAAAACAGAATTGCAGAATTGAAATACAACACATAAATTTTAGGTGCAAATGAGCCCAATATCTGTGCATCAGTCCCCATTGTTTCACATCTTTCCTCATCTTTTTTGTCCAAGAAATGCTTCACAAGCAGATTTTATTATTTGTATCGACTGTAACTGCTTCTTACCGGTCTTTTGTATTTCGTATTGATATTATGTTTTCACTTTCAGAGGCCAGTGCTCGTTTGAGCTCAGCTTTTTGAGAACTGTCTGAGTTGGTGCTGGAGCAGCCTACAGCTTGTGATCATGTTGAGCAAATAGAAATGGTAATAATAATAATAATAATAGATTTTATTTGTAATGCACTTTACATTTAAAATCAAATCTCAAAGTGCTACATGAGACACAGGATTTAAAAACAAGCGCAGGGTAAAAACATTGCAATACAGCACACTTTAAGCAACGTTATTGTTGGTATGCCTTTCTGAAAAGGAAGGTCTTCAGTCCTTTTTTGAAAGTGCCCACCGTCTGTGGGGCCCTAAGGTGGTCTGGGAGCGCGTTCCACCAGTGGTGGGCCGTCAGGGCCTGCAAAGCCATCTCTGCTGGCCTAAAAATTATCTGAATTACAGACTGATGTAAATTATATTTTGTCCATAAATAATTAATAAATGATTCCAAACGGTATGTTCTGGTTCCTTTCATAGTTTCCCCGTGGTTGTGCTGCTTCCAGACATGTTTTTTTCATATTAAATCATTTAACCAATCAGATTTTCAGGCATCATCTGTTGCTAGGGCCAAAGAAATCTGCCCGAGGCCTTCGCTATCCGTTCCTGATGGCGCAGTGAAGTAAAGTGAAGCGTCAAACAGACAGCTGCTTCAACCAATCAGACAGTTGCTTCAACCAATCAGATTTCGAGTTGGCGACTCAGCGCCTTCTCGCTTCTAGCAACAGCGTATCCAGGCCCTCTGATTTACATTCACCAAGAGATACAGTAGGGGGCGGTATGCACCTAAGTTGTTGGTCGCCTACCGCAATTATTCCAAAGAAGAAGAAGAAGAAGACCTGAAGAGAAATAAAACTTACGCCAGAAATACCACAGGGCAAGCTGGACTTTCAGCCCTGGCTTTATGGAACTGAAACGCACGGATAATCTATATGACAGAGCAGTTGAACTCTTTTTGAGGAAGGAAAGGAGGATGTATTTTGTTTTCAAATAATCAGGATTTTGGTGAGTAAAATGTTCCTCTTTTCCTAAATAATATTGCTGTTTTATTAAGTTGTTGATGCTCATTGTATGTGCACAGATGTAGTAGGAGACTAGTGCACTTCAGCAAAGGCATTTATTCTGGCTGCACAACAGCTGTGCAACAACTCTTTATGTGCATATCTGCATAATAAGATTTTTTTTGTAGACAAAATAGTTATTGAGAGGTGGATTGGTTCAGGCGGATCTGTTCTGAAGGCCTTAGTGTGAAATGCACGGTCCGCCACTGCGTTCCACAGACGGGGAGCTGCGGCTTCAAAGGCCCGGTCCCCCATGGTTTTGAGCCGTGTCCTGGGCTGAACCAGACGATGCAGTTGGCCTGACCGGGTCCGGGCAGAGGTGTGTGGTGTGAGCAGTTCAGTGAGGTAGGTGGGGGCCGCACCGTGCAGACAGTGATGGGTGTGTAGGAGGATCTTGTACTCTATACGGGCCTGAATGGGAAGCCAGTGGAGAGTGTGAAGGATGGGAGTGATGTGCTCATATTTCCGCACCCTCATCAGGACTCTGGCAGCGCTGTTCTGTACATACTGGAGCTTTTGGAGGCTCCTGCTAGAGATCCCAATGAGGAGTGCATTACAGTAGTCCAGCCTGGAGGAAACAAAGGCGTGGACAAGCTTCTCTGCAGCAGGGAGGGAAAGGGAGGAACGTAGTCTGGAAATGTTACGAAGGTGGAAGAAGGATGTTTTGCAAATGGAGGTGACATGATTGTCAAAAGAGAGGTGGGGGTCAAACTTGACCCCAAGGTTTGTAACAGAGGGAGAGAGGGGAATGGTGTGACCAAGGAATGAAACAGAGGTAAGAGGAGAGGAGCGGAGTTGATGAGGAGTACCCGTTTGAATGGCTTCTGTTTTTGAGCCGTTAAGCTGCAGGAAGTTTTGACTCATCCACGCCCCTATATCCTCCAGGCAGGAGCTGAGGGTGGAGACAGAGGGGGTAGGAGAGCTGTTGGATGAAATTTTAATGTAGAGTTGTGTGTCGTCAGCATAGCAATGGAAGTTTATTGTATGCTTGTTGACGACACAACCAAGGGGAAGCATGTATATGGTAAAGAGGGAAGGACCGAGTACAGAGCCCTGGGGGACCCCACAAGTGACGGTGTGTGGTCTGGATTTTGCCTCCCCCAGAGCCACGTACTCCGTCCTATCAGTGAGGTAGGAGTGAAACCAGTGAAGGGCAGGACCAGTGAGACCGATGTAACGCTGGAGACGGTGAAGGAGGATGTTGTGGTCAACTGTATCAAACGCAGCAGAGAGGTCGAGGAGGATGAGGAGAGAAGTGGAACCAGAATCAGAGGCCATCATCAGGTCGTTTGTAACTCTGATGAGTGCAGTTTCTGTACTGTGGGAGGGACGAAAACCAGATTGAAATTTTTCATAGAGATTATTGCTTTTGAGATGATGATGTAACTGGGAGGAAACAACTTTTTCTAGGAGTTTGGAAATGAATGGAAGGTTTGAGATTGGTCTGTAGTTTGACAGAGGCTCAGGGTCTAATGTGGGTTTTTTGAGAAGAGGTTTTATGACGGCCGTTTTGAGTGTGGGTGGGACGATTCCTTTTGCCAATGAGTCATTTATAATTTTTGTTATGAGATGGCTGATGGATTGATTGTAAACTTTGAGCAGAGGGGATGGGAGAGGATCAAGGGAGCAGGTGGAGGATCTGGATTTGCAAATGGTTATTTATCAAATGGTTATTTATCAGCTTGTGTGGTGTGTGGTCACAAGGTAAATGAAGTGTGATGGAGAGATTAGTATGATCCACCTCCAGGTTACCAACAGCTCAGCTACACACACCCAGTCAACTGAGGAAACTCAAGAAATCTGAAACACATGAAACAAAGTACCTTCTTTGATGAAATTCTTAGATCATTAGTTGCTCTTTGTTCATTGAATTGAATGACTGGAAGTTGAGTATTGAGTGAGAACAGACAGGATGATCATAAAAGAATGGCGGCAGCTGGAAAGACAGTTGGTTGCTGCAAAGGACCGGTGCATGGGGAGTTCAGGCTTGGCAAACAGAAGTGCGCACTCACAAGAGTTCCCCACATCATGAGTGCAGATTGATTTATGGAGGGGTACCTCTGGAGCCAACTGACAGGGGGGCTCATTATCCAAACACCGCTGATAAGTCTGAACAAATGAGGATGTGAGCAGAATCTGGAACACCAAGATTTAGGAGAGCTGCTGCACATGAGTACAGACGAGTGCAGACTTTATTTATTAATCACAGGTAAAGTTTAAAAAAATATGTTTGCGTGAAATGATGAAATAATACATTTTATATTTAAATAAATAAGCAAATCTTCTCATTACAAGTTATTCACAAGTGGATGTTTGAAGTATTTAAAAAAAATATTTTTAAAATATATGTGTGGAATTCTTTTTTTTTTTTTTTATTATTCTTTTTCACAGCTTATAATCACAGTTGTCATTTTCCCAGAATCCAGCATTTTCAGTTCCATGTGCCCTAACTTCAGCTGACCATGCCAGCCTCCAAAGTGTTACAACTCCCAGTCTATATTCTCCTGTGACTTTGAAGTTGTCTTGTTTTAGAGTCGTCTGTAATAGCAATCCAATGTGTACCCATGCAAATGTTTCCACCATATTACTCTCTCTGCACATGTGTTTCGGGTTTCTTCACAAAAACATTCAACTACACCTACTTGTGGCATGGCACACGGACTACACTGCTTTCAGTGTTCCCTCTGATGTAAATGGACATTGTCTTGAGACTGTGATGTATAAGTTAGAAGCTTTTCCGAAGCAAAATTGTGAAAATGAAGAATTTTTAATTGAGTGGGACCCTGATGTTATCCTTGAGGTAGTGTGAGTTTTCATGTAGTGAAAGTACTCTTTTTTATTTTTTTTACTTTTTCTGGTTTCGAAAATTTTGAAACTGCAGCACTTGGCTTCATATGTATTTTATTAGATTTTTCAAAATCTGCTGGTGAAGCCCTCCCCATGGAAAATCACACCATGTCTGTGACAACACCTTCAATAAAACTTCTTCCAATATATTTTAAGACGCAGGAGAATACAATCGATCCAAGTTAATAACTTCGGTTTTTGAAACTTGTCATGAATCTAGCAAAAAACCCTTGTGTTAGATTTCATCAGCATTCTTTAATTCTTTTCAACATAAATGAGCATAAAAATTGCTGCTCTTGGCAATTAAAGCTAGGGTCGAGGATCTTGGAAAACTAGCATGTAGCACGAATGTAGCATCTCCCCAAGGCTCCGCCCAGCTCCCACCCCATTGGAGGAGCTCCTGTTGGGAGCGAACGCACTGGATGCGGAAGTGGCGCGCGTGGAAGCGCCACGCGCACGGAGTTTGTGATCGCCTCCAATGTTAGTAACCTTTCTGACTGCCCGCACACAACGTGCATAGGAGCGCAGTGCGCCCGCTCCGCTTCGTTCTATTTTTCACGTGAGCCACGAGCGCCTAGAGCTCCTTGGCAACGCGCGCGCGCTCTGAACCAGGGCCAGTGCACGCCATTGAAATGAACTCGCAGGGGGCTGGTGGAACGGCAAAGCGATTTGATTGGTTTCTTAAGAGCGGTCCGCGCGATACGAGTGGTCGGAGTTTTTTCCGTCCACATAATGTATTGACTTCTCCCAGGGGGCAAGGAGCATTTCACTCAGTATGACAAAAAATGCTTTTGGACAACATCGTCTACCCTAACTTTAATGATTACATATTTTCGACCAAAAAAAAAAACAAAAAAAAAATGTGGTCATATTTTTAAATTCCAAAGGGAAAGTCAGGTAAATTGCTACTCATGTGAAATCACAATTGAATATCTGTGAGGATAAATTTTCTGACATTTACTAAAAAATGTGAAGTATCATTTCACATGGCTGCTGATTTAATATTGTCCTTTGGAAACAGTTTTATCTCCAGGTCGGCAGTTTCCTGTTGAAATATGGATGCATTGCATCCTTCCTGTGTCTTGTGCTGCCTCCTGTGCAGCCCTGTGGTCCCTAAAATACTCCATTATTAATATCAATATTGCACAATCTTCCACGAGGTGAGATCATGTCTCATCCATATGCCAGGTCTCTGTGCTCTCAGCCATGCGGGACTGAGCTGTTTCTCTGTGCTAAACCTCATTCAACCTCTGACATTTTGCCATTTTCACTGGAGATGAGATCTCAAATAATTCGGCATCAATTCAAAGTGTTATCAGTGAAATATTCCACACTTGCCATTACAGCATTTTAGGGCTTATATCCCTGTTTCTAAAGAGGTGGGATTTATCCGTTTTTCCTCTCTACTGAGGTCAAATGGAAAGAATTGAGGAGCTAAAATGTGTTTTGAACTTTGTCGGCCATACATGAACCAAATATGTTCATTCAGTCTAAAATTATTCTAATACCGACTCCTGAATTTTTTTTTTTTTTCTGTGTGCATCATAGTTATGATTTGTAACACTTTGAACATAGCATAATAGAGAATTTCTCTCACATGTTATTTTATTCTTGTGGATTAATCTTTTAACAACCCTTTGGTCGATTGGTGCAGTTCTGTTGTTGCATTTGAATTGTTGATGCATTCGTCACTGAAAGAAAACGAAAATGTAATTCATCTTCAAAGAAAAAAACAAATCTCAGGATTTTTTTTTTTTTTTTTTAATTTTGTTCTAACACCGTAGAGATCAGATGGATGTTTATGGAAGCACATCGACCAGAGGAAATAGTTTGAAATAACAAACACCTCATGGACACAAAGTAATATTTGAAGAATCAAAGAGTGAACAGCCGTGGGCTCTTAAAATGTTTTTTTTTTCTAATGTAAGCATGTGTGTGTTTTACTGGCAACAACTTTTGTTTATTCAAAAGAGGTTTTATATATTTTTCATTGATTTTTTTTTTTTTTTACTGAATATCACCAAAGAATCTCTGAAACTGTGAAATCATTTATCTTGGGATTTTCCAGCATTGCAGTCCCGCAGTGCAAAGCGCTTTACCTCAGCTGAGTGCACGAGTTGAGTGAGTGGCTGGGATGGAGGAAGAAGAGACCACAGATAAGCAGGTTTTCACTGGAGTTAGTGTTCAGAGCAGAATGGCCTACAATGTTTTGTTCCTTCTACTAATACAGAAACTTTTTCTACAGTATATTCAGCCCATGAATAAACCAAAAAGACTATATTTTAATAATGGCAATTATACAACTCAATCATACAGTTTCTCAAGATATAATGCTCATGTCAGTCATTCATTCAGTCATTCAGTATGTTTCCTCATGGTTATAACACCAGTTTGAAATTCATTCAGTGACTTCCCCACTTTAAGTTGTTGCTTCATGAAAAACCACCACCTGGTAAAGCCTGTACAGTATTTTTCTCTGGCTGTGTGAGGAGGTGAGCTTTGGCTACACGGCAGTTTAGATACTGGTATGTATTTTATCTTTTTTTTTTTTTCCTCTTGAATTTTGATAATTGAAATTTTGCACCATAGAAATTGTCAAAATATTGGGATTTCTTTAAGATTTGCTTGATTTGTTCAATAATACATTTCCAATCCCATTCAAAGGGTGAAAAGAAGCTCAGTGGAGTTTGAATGTGAAAATGAATGAATGAGTGTCCAGATGGAGGGCCTTGGGGATTAGAAATTTTTCTTCAAGGGAAGAACAGTAGAAACTGTTGGACGGCGACTGAATTATGCTTTTCACCTCAAAGCAATTTTTTCCGCAAATCTCTTTGTATAAAGTGAGTTTATTAATTATATGATAAGAAAGAATTATTCTTCACCGTCAGTAAATTCATTTAGATAAAAAACATGACAGTCATGCCTCGTGGTGAATGATTATGCATATTTATTTAAATAGTGCATTGAACATGTTTTCTTTTTTCATAGTTGTAAAGCCTCTCTTTCTCTCTGTGCTTCTTTATGGAAGTTGTTGTTTTTTTTTTGTATTTTTTGTTTTTTGTATATTTCCTTGTAGATCATTTCCAGAAGAATACGTATTGTGTTCTGCTGCAGTCACACAAGAATCTCCCAAAATTGAATCAGTAAAGTGCCTCTGTCATTTCAGCTATCACTACTTCCATCTCCCGATTGTGTTGTTTTTCATTAAATTATGAATAATGGCAGAAGTTATGCTGCCATTTTAAAGCACAAAGTCACAAACAAAATAACAAAAAAAAAAAAAAACCCTCAGATTCATTTTCAGTATTTATTCACATTCTCAATTAACTGCTTGAATGGGAATAAAAACTGAAATCACTGTCTACATATGTTCTGTCTAAATTAAGCATATTCAATGGTAGAGAAGTGACATTGAAATCAGAGGCGAAGATCTTGAACTGAACAGAAGTGAATTGCAGTGTGTAAATGCTGTTCAGTGACTCTTCTTTTACAAGATATTCATCAAATCTATTCACGAAAATGCTAATTTAGTTGTTTAAGTTTCAATCTGAATGGGAAACACAGTGACCTCTCACACTTTCTGCTAATCTTGAATTAGACCCTTGCTGAAAAGCATTTGCTCAATAAATTGAACATATATGGAGAGAGGTCCATTTAATGTGTTTTTTTTTTTTCTCTTCTGCACACAGACCGATAGGTCAGGTCTGTCATTTGGGAGAGATTGAGATGAGGTACACTTGTGAAATGCAGCCAAAGTCATGACTGAATGTTGAAGGAGCTTCATTTTCACTGGCATGAAGAATAAAAAGTCTTCAGGAACGGAAAGAGCATACAAAGCTGAAGCAATAAAACGAGAGTTGGTAAACCATAAACTTTATATGGCAGTGTTAAGTTATATTGGTACAAGAGTCTTTAAGGAGTGCCACAGAGTGAAAATAGTTACTAAACAGAACGCTTTAATGAGTCATCCCGATGCTTTTTGTTTATTTTTTTCTGTATTTAGAAAAAAAGACTAAAATAATAATAAAAAAAAAAAACCTTCGCTTTCATCATAAATCCAATTTTAATGACAGCTCCATCCATCCATCCATCCATTTTCTACCGCTTATCCGGGACTGGGTAGCGGGGGCAGCAGTCTCAGCAGGGATGTCCAGACTTCCCTGTCTCCAGACACTTCCTCCAGCTCTTCCGGGAGGATCCCAAGGCGTTCCCAGGCCAGCCGAGAGACATAGTCTCTCCAGTATGTCCTGGGTCTTCCCTGGGGTCTCCTCCCGGTGGGACATGCCCAGAACACCTCCCTAGGGAGGCGTCCAGGAGGCATCCTAACCAGATGCCCGAGCCACCTCAGCTGGCTCCTCTCGATGTGGAGGAGTAGCAGCTCTACTCTGAGCTCCTCCCTGGTGACTGAGCTCCTCACCCTATCTCTAAGGGAGCGCCCAGCCATCCTATGGAGGAAGCTCATGACCGTAGGTGAGGGTACCTATGGTTTAATGGTAACTTCTGCTACAAAATACAGTGAAATGTCCAAAAGCTTATCCTATACCTGATGCACAATCCATGTTTGCAAGTAATGCTTTCAGGGCAGCATCACCGATATGTCCGCTTGGCTTTCAGTGTTCTGTTGTGTCTGATACTCTTGATACATTTTTGATGGGATAATCTTGCAGGTTAGTTTTGGCCCACGGGCTCATATGTTTGACACCCAGCATGAGAACCTCCCCTTGTGTATTTGGGTGTTTCTATGGATGACTGAAGCAGTTTGAAATGTAAAAAGTTGGCCGCAAAACATTCTCGGTCAGGTTCATTCAGTGACATGATTTGGTGGTGACTAAAACTAAAAGAAAATCTATACATAAATAAAGGCCATTTGTGTTTGGTCGATTTGTTTTTGTTGTGACAGTGCCATTTAGACCCTGTTCATTTTCATTTCAAATACCACAGTGACAACAATCAATCAGCGAGGAGAAGAGAAATGACAGGTCATCATTACTAAAAGAATTGAAAGTCAGTTGGTCCAGAAAATTGCAAAAAATGTCACCAAGTAGAGTCACATAAACCATAAAGCTATGAAACTGACTGAAATGTGGACCGCTTCAGGAAAACAAGGCCAAGAGTCACCTCTCCTGCTTGGGACAAGTTAACCGGAGTCACCAGCCTCAGAAATTGCAAGTTGGGGGGAGGAGCTCAGCGACTGATGGAGTAGGACGTGTTTCGGGGGAGCTCCTGCGAAAACGCTTAAAAATTTAACTCCAGGGCTTTTCAATAGCACTGTGGCAAGATATTTTGGGACTTTCACTTTATTCTTGCACTTTTCATCTCCGTCATGCCTCCTAAACCTAAGACCTCAAGTAAATCCACGGCGGCACAAACGCGGCTTACTGCACCAGCGTCACCCTCGGCTTCGAGTGATCGCACCCCGGCTCAACCAGTCACTCCACCTCCTGCTATGGATCCCGCCTCTGCGGACTTTAAGACAGAACTCCTTACTACCCTTCGTGACGAGGTGGTAAGCATTTTCAGAGCTGAGTTGGCGACGGCTATGTCTGATAATCTATCCAAAATAAAAGCGGAGCTACGAGAGGTGAAGGCTGAGCTAAATGTTAGCATTGGGGCCGTGAAAGCTGAGGTGAGCGAGCTGAGGGGCACTGTGCGCGATATGGAAGCTTCATTGTCGACCTGCACGGATGACATGGTCTCTCTCCAGACTAAAGTCGAGAAACTGTCTAATCAAGTTACTGTTTTGGAGAACAAATATGATGACTTGGAATCGAGAAGCCGCCGTCAGAACATCAGAATTCTGGGATACCCTGAGGAAAATGGTGCTGCTAATGCTAACACGGTATCCACTCTGCTGAAGGAGGCTTTTGGTCTTGATAAGTTGCCATTAGTTGATCGGGCGCACAGATTTGCTCAACCTTTGTCAAGTGGCCGCCCTCGTCCCATCATCGCACGCCTGCATTACTACTCGGACTGTGCAGACATTTTGAGACGTGCCAGAACCCAACAACGGATCAAGATCGGGGATGCCGTGATTTCCGTGTTCCCGGATTACACCGCGCGCACATCCAGAGCCCGGGCCGCCTTCAGCAACGTTCGACGCCAGCTCAAGGACATTCCAGATGTACGGTTTGGTATAGTGCATCCTGCTCGTCTCCGGATTACAAGTAAGGGAATCACGAGGGAGTTTACTTCTCCTGAAGAGGCCAGTGACTTTGTGAAAACTCTTAAGTGAACCCTGTTTGCATCTAGCCTACGTTCCATCTCATACAAGATGAGTACTTTAGTATGTATTAAGTTTATGGTTTAGGTCTTAGGTTTATGTTTTATACTACTTTGCCACAAGTTTCAGTGCTTTAACTGCCTTTTTTGTTTGTTTGTTGTTGTTGCTTTTTTTTTTTTTTGTTTGTTTCTTCTTTTTTTTTATAATTATATAAGTTTGATATTATTTATTTATCATTATCAGTATTTAGTTATATCTTCTTTGTCTTTTAATTAATGTTATTTTCATCACTAGGCCTTGACAAACGACTTTTTGGTTAATGGAATGTTACAATGGCCTTTTTTTGTGTGTTTTTTTTTTGTGCTTTTTCTTTTTTCTTTCTGTAAATTTAAGCGTAATTATCTTTATTTAATTTACTTACTTTAGTTATTGCAAGCTTAACTATTAGGTTTTTTTTTTTTTGTATTTAAATCAATGTTTCTTTGGCTGAGCATGTAGGCCCTGTCAGTCTGAGTTCATTATTCGCGCCTGCACTGGCGCCCCGTCATTTGGGGAGGGGGTATTGGTAAGTGCATGGGTGGGGGGGTGGGGGGAAGGGGGGTTTGGGGTTAGTCCAGATTGTTTGGAGGTTTTTTTGGGTTTTTTTTTTTTTTTTTTTTTTTTCCCCTTTTCCTTTTTTTTTTTTTTTTTTTTTTTTCTCTTTTTTTTTTTCGTATCGGGGGTTGCAAACGGAAATTTGTCTTTTCTTTTTTCTTATTTCATTTTTTGATCTGTAATATAGATGGCTAATGCTGCAGGCTCTATAGTTAGATTTATTTGCTGGAATATTAAAGGTCTAGGGGGTGCTGTTAAACGATCTCGGGTGTTTTCTCATTTGAAACGCTTGAAACCTGATATCATTTTTTTGCAGGAGACCCATATGAGATCCAGGGACCAGGTCAGACTGAGGTGTCCATGGATATCTGAAGTATTCCATTCTAGTTTTAACTCTAAGGCGAGGGGGGTTGCCATTTTGATTGCTAAATCAGTTCAATTTACACACAATAAAACAATTTCAGATCGCGATGGCAGATATTTAATAGTTTTGGGCACAATTTTTGATTCCCCAGTTTTGCTAGTCAATGTTTATGCGCCAAATTTTGATAATCCCGGCTTCATGAATAATCTGTTTGAGAATCTGCCTTCTCTCAATGACCACCTTTTGGTTTTTGGAGGGGACTTAAATTGTGCTATTAATCCTGAATTAGACCGCTCTACATCAGTGTCTGCTTCCTCTCAAATGGCCAAGGCCCTTAGCTCATTCATGTCCAGTGGAGGCTATGTTGACCCTTGGAGATGTCGTAACCCCACAAGCAGAGAATATTCTTTTTATTCTCATGTACATCAAACCTTTTCTCGAATCGATTATTTTTTTATAGATGGTAGTCTTTTGTCTAAGGTGGTTGATGTAATGTATCACCCAATAGTAATTTCAGATCATTCTCCAGTGTCACTTGATATTCAGATTCAATCACGACCCCGTTATTCCTTACCATGGAGATTTAATACATCGCTGTTATCTGATGACAAATTCTGCGGGTTTATCATGAGCGCCATTGATGATTTCATTTCTTGTAATCAATCTGATTCTAACCCTGTCTCTAAAACATTGCTATGGGAGTCTTTAAAAGCCTATCTGCGGGGCCAGATTATTTCATATTCCGCATATTTAAAAAAACTAAGAGACTCAAATATAAAGAAATTGTCCTCTGAGATTAAATGTCTTGATCAACAGCTGGCAGCAGTTCATTGTGAGAATTTAACAAAACGCCGAGTGGCTTTACAAACAGATTTGGATCTTATTACGACCACAGAAGCAGAGCGCCTACTGATGCATTCTCGCTCTAAATATTACGAGCATGGGGACAAGTCGGGTAGATTACTAGCTCATCAGTTACGTCGTCAAACCTCTTCTAGATTAATTCCTCGCATTAAGGATGGATCAGGAACCTTGGTGGAGGAGCCTAGACTTGTTAATTCTGTATTTTCCTCCTTCTGTGAATCTTTGTACAGTTCCGAGTTCTCTTCAAATGTGATGGTCATGCATACCTTTTTGAATGGCCTCGATTTTCCAATCATTGACCAGGAGTCTGCGGCTCAATTAGATTCTGAATTGACTGCTCAAGAACTGGTTCTGGCTTTACAGAGCATGAATAATCTCAGGACACCAGGTCCGGATGGATATCCGGTCGAATTTTTTAAAACTTTTCATGCAAAACTCATTCCTCTGCTTCATTCAGTATATCTTGAGTCCCTGTCATCTGGATGTCTTCCCCCAACATTGAGACAGGCGTCTATTAGCCTTATTTTAAAGAAGGAGAAGGATCCTGATCTTTGTACTTCATATAGACCTGTATCATTGATGAATGTCGACGCCAAGATTCTTGCGAAAGCTCTGGCTTGCCGCTTGGAAAAAATTCTTCCCTCTGTTATCTCAAATGAGCAGACAGGATTTATAAAAGGACGTCAGCTTTTCTACAATGTTCGTACCTTACTGAATGTTTTATATTCAAGGGAATCCTCAGCTAGTCCTGAAGTAGTAATAGCTGTAGACGCAGAAAAAGCGTTTGATAGAGTAGAGTGGCGTTATTTATTTGCAGTTTTGACAAAGTTTGGCTTCGGTAGGAAATTTATTTCATGGATCCGTCTTCTTTATACGCTACCCTGTGCTAGAGTTGTCACTAACAATATCCAATCTAACTACTTCACTTTGAACAGAGGCTGCAGACAGGGTTGTCCTTTATCACCTCTTTTATTTGCCCTTGCAATAGAACCCTTATCTATTCTTCTGAGGTCTTCCCCTTGGCTCACAGGCATTGTCCGGAAGCACACAGAATTTAAGCTTTCGTTGTATGCGGATGATTTGTTGTTATATGTTACAGATCCTAAAACGGTGGTCCCTAATATGATTTCAACCTTTCATAGATTTGGTTTGCTCTCAGGGTATAGAATTAATGTCTCGAAGTGTGAATGCTATCCCGTTAACAAACCAGCATTGCAACTCTCCTCATCAGATGTCCCGTTTAGAATATCCACTTCAGGCTTTAAATATTTGGGGGTACAACTAACTAGATCCTATAAATCTCTTTACGCTTCAAATTTTTTACCCCTGCTGGCTGAAATGAAGGCAGACTTTCAAAGGTGGAACTTTCTCCCTCTCTCATTGATTGGGAGAATTAATACAGTTAAGATGGTTGTCCTTCCAAAATTTTTGTTTCTTTGTCAGAATCTGCCTATTGTTTTGCCTAAAGCTTTTTTTAAGTCAGTTGATTCCGTTATTTCTCATTTCTTATGGAAAGGGAGACCACCCAGAGTTAGATTAAAAGTACTTCAAAGCTGCAAATTTGAGGGTGGTCTCTCCCTTCCAAATTTTCAATTTTATTATTGGGCGGTGAATATAACTAGAATTGCATATTGGACAAAACTGTTAAATGTGCCATGGTGTCAATTGGAGGCCCAATCCTGTACCTCATCATCTCTATCAGCCTTGTTGACCGGCTCTATTACAACCAACCCCTCTGGTCTTACTTCTAGCCCTGTGGTCATTTCTACTCTCAAGATATGGTTTCAGTTCAGGAAACAGCACGGTTTTACTGGTTTCAGCCCTCTCACTCCTCTCTTGGGAAATCATGCGTTTAAACCTACATTTATTGACCCAGTTTTTTCCATATGGCATGAGAAAGGGCTGAGGTGTTTTAAGGATTTCTATAAAGATGGTGTGTTCTATTCATTTACAGATCTAGCTCAAGAATTTACTCTTCCATCGTCCCATTTGTTTAGGTACTTTCAAATGAGACATTGTGCAAAATTATTATTCCCCAGTTTTCCACATCTCCCGCCTGCTCAACCTTGGGCTGAGCTCCTTCAATTAAATCCCTCTCAAAAATCACTTATTACAAAAATCTATGTCAACATTCAAGCCTTTAACAGCAATATGACAACAAAAATAAAGGAGGCCTGGGAGAATGAGTTGGGGCTCACTCTTGATAATCACTGGTGGGATTCTGTATTGCAGCACATTCATAAGAGTACCATTTGTGCCCGCTTGACGCTTATACAATTTAAAGTTCTGTTTAGGTGTCATTACTCCAAGACAAGATTAGCAAAAATTTTCCCCTCGACACTAGATATTTGTGATAGATGTGGCTTGTCTCCCTGTAACCTTACACATATGTTTTTCTCCTGCTCGGCACTCGCTAACTTTTGGCGGACTTACTTTGACACTATGTCTAAAGTTCTCCTTAAAACTGTTGATTTTTCTCCTTGTGTTGCCATCTTTGGTCTCCCAGTGGACTTCTCTAATTACTCCCCTTTACAGTTGCAGGTTATTTCCTTTACCTCCCTTATTGCCAGACGCCATCTTCTCTTACAGTGGAAGTCTGTTACAGCACCATCCAGCAAACGTTGGATTTGTGAAGTTATGTCTTTTTTGAAGTTGGAAAAGATCCGATATTCCAGAAAAGGTTGTGTTGACAAATTCTTTAGGAAATGGCAGCCTTTTATTGACTTCTTCAAAACATCCTAAACCATCCCCAGCCCCCCTCTTTTTTTTTTTTTTTTTTTTTTCATTATTATTTTAAGGAATGGCATTGTTCTTATTATTTTAATGTCACTGACGTTTTTCTGTAAATATGTGTAGCATTTTGGGTTTTTTTTTTTTTTTTTTTTTTTTTTCTTTTTCTCTTTTGTTTTTGGGTTTGTTTTGTTCTGTTGACACCTCTGTACAAAATGGGAAAATATAGGTGTGACATTTGTTGTTGCTAACATTTTGATTTGTATTTAACACACCAATAAAAAAATATTAAAAAAAAAAAAAAAAAAAAAAAAAAAAGAAATTGCAAGTTAACAGAACATTTGATTAGATGAATGCCGGTTGGGGATATATTTAAAATTGAAGGCAAACTGAACCAGCATGGCTAAAGCAGCACCCTGCAGCAACATGCCATACCATCCGGTTCCTCTTCAGTTGAACAAACATTTATTTTTCAGCAGCACAATTAGCCCAAACACACACCCAGGATGTTTTAGGCCCATTTGAAGTATTCCTGAACCCCCCGCCCCCCCCCCCCCCCCCCCCCCCCCCCCCCCCCCCACACCCGTAAAAAACAAAAAAACAAAAAAAGGAAAACGAGTTTCCTCCTTTTCACAAGAAAAGTGTCACATGTCAGTTCATTATCTTTCTTTCCTTTGACTTTTTGGAGTAAAAATTATTTCAAATTCTGCAGTGCACAAGACTGAAATGGCCTCCCTTCACCACTATTTCCCAGCTATTAAAGCTCGATTAAGCAGCTGCTTAGTATGCAGATCAAATTAAAGTCACTGGCTAAATACAGTTCTTGGAAGCAGGGATAAAATGCTAATTGGAAGAACAAGTGGCAGTTTGCCTGGAAACATGCTTGGAGACTCTGTCATCTAACATCATTTAAAAACCATTTTCTGATGTGCAGCTCTTCAGAGCCATCAATGAATGATTGCCTTGCTCATTTTCTTGGAATGAGAGGTAGAGGATTCAGGATGACAATGCGGTAAAATTCAAATTGCAATCAAAATTATAAACCAAGCAAAAGAGGATTCGACAGCAGTGATTTGTTGCATGACTGTACTTGAATCTGAGGCCTTGCTGCTTGTGAGCAAACACAAGATGCTGACAGGGCAGCACTGTTCTGCTTTCACTTATTTCAATCAATACCAACCAGATCATTCTGCAGAAGCAGTCAATGAGCTCCGCTGGACTTCTATTCAATCATGATCAAGACTGGTTCATGCAGAAGAGCCGGGATTCAGGGTCAGCTGTGGTTCACTTTACGAGTGATGGCTTTATTGTGGTTTTGTATTGAAGTGGTTGAAACAAATTGGCAAATTGTAGAGGTTGCCTTGGGTCAAGAAAAGGTGGTTGTTGGAGTCTTGCAAGTTGTAGTTCATAGTTTCATAGTCAGAAATCCTTCAGAAAAGGGAGAATCCAAACAACAGTTTGCAATAGCAGGATATCTTAAAGGTGCAGAGAAACCAAAAGTTCCAGTATCCATAATTGCATTCACTTCAACTGCAGGGTCTACAGAGACTCCTTTTTTGTGCTCCGAGAGGTCAGGTCACCTGTAAAAACAGAAAATGATTAATATTGATGAAGGTGTTCAATCTGTTAGATTTAGCTGAAGACATTCCACTGGAACCTCCTGTACTGTGGTCCAGACAAGGCAGCAGGGAGTGGCTGGCCTGGTCAGTGAACAGATGGTTAGGGTTTGAGTGTGGAGATAAATGAAGGAAGGTTGGAGCAGGACAGTTCGGTTTGGAAGCCGAACTAATTGTGGGATTTTTTTTTTTTTTTTTTTTTTGAATTTTCCCAAAGGTTGGGAAACTCACAGCAGATTCTTGCAAGGCAAGCCTATTATTTGTGTTTTGAAGTGTGTGTGTGTGTGTGTGTGTGTGTGTGTGTGTGTGTGTGTGTGTGTGTGTGTGTGTGTGTGAACTACATCATTGTTTATTCTGTTTCCATGTAAACGAACATTGTTTTCAAAACCCTGCCGTGTAATTGCCGAGCGTGTTTGTCATGTTCATTTCAAAGTTGTTTTGTATTCACGGTCTTAGACAGGTCAAGGACACTTTACCTCACTGTAAATGTCTTCCTTTACTCCTTATATTTGTGTTTCATTGCTTTTTTTTTAGTTCATCTTATGTTTGTCACTGTCAGTATTTCTGTGTACATGTGAAAAATAATGAAGAAAACATTGAGGATTAGTTCTTGAAAAGTGTAAATGTGCCTTAATCTTAAACATGTATGTTATTATTGGATGTGGGGAAATGTGGACAGCATATCAACATTCAAATTTTTTAAAAGATATTTACACAAATCCATCTTTCTTCATGTTCGCCGATTATTTCCCCCTGAGTCTTCCTTTTCTGTTGTTGCTCTGAGGCACGCACTGCCTGGTGTCTGAACACGGCCTCTCGTCGTCCTCCAGGCTTTCCGACATATCAAAGCCTCTGGCCAGACGTCTGCCGGCTCCCCGAGGCCTCAGTCGGCACACTGGACATGTTGATTCACCACTCTGTCATCCATAGTGTCTGCTGTTGGTCTTTTGCTCTCAGTGATTGATGGAGGTGCAGCATCTTGTTCTCCTGTGTACTCAAAAGGATCAGGGGGAGAAATACATTAATGAATTAAAAAGAAATAGTTGCTACGAAAAAAAAGATGCATGAATAGGAAACGTGTGCAGAAGTCTAAGTTTACTGAACAGACATGATGTAAAACTGTTTAAAATCATAAATTGCATGGGAATTGTCCATTTATAAAAGTTTTTTGTCACTTGTTTATGTTTAATGACGACTTTACTTCTATTTTATTGTGTGGTGTATTTACTTTATCTGTCTGCATAATTATGTTCACATTGTAGACACCGAGCGGTGTATAAATACAGAGTACCTCAAGGCTATCCTGAGATGGAATGCTTCCATGCCATTATGGAATTTAAAATTTTGGTCCAGTCATTACGGGGGACAGCTCATGCTTTTGCACCTGTCACAGCCAAAACAACTGGAGAACTATTTTACTTATGCATGCGAATACACACTTTTGTGACAGCAAGTCAGCGTTTTCTGTTTTAAGGCCACTTGCTGGAATATAATTAGTCGTAATGTGAAATATTTCACCCTGACTGCTCTCTGGCTGCCTTTATTTATGCCACTACTTTACATACAGGCAATCAGCATTTGAATTTTTTTGAAATGTCTACATCTTTTTTTCTTTGTGATCCCACAGTCTAAGTTGTTAGTGTGACACAGACTTATATTGAAGCGATTAAAACTAGGGATGTGCGATACCACTTTTTTTCAGACCGATACCAAGTACGAGTACTTCATCTTCAGTACTCACCGATACCGATACTTGCATACCGATACTTTATATACATAAAATTTAAAATAATGCAATGAGATTATTTTTGAAAATGAATTTTATTTCCAATAAAAAGGCAGCCCAGTCACTATGTTTAAGTCCAAAATAAAAGTCTGAAAAATAAACAAGCAATTCTGAGTTTGCACTTATTTAAATGAAATTAAGTGCAAGATAAAACAATTTCTCTGAGTTTTACACTTTACATAAACTACGATTTTTAAATGTACTAATTTGAATGATTTTTTTATGAACTAAAGTCAAAGATAGAACAACCCCCGAGTTTAAAGAGTTGCTGGTGTTATTTGTGCTGCTCTCGGATCTCTGCTCTTCAGTTTCTCGGTCTTCTGCACAGTTTGCCGTCGAGTTGCTGCAGGAGTTTTCTTTTTTTCCAGCACAACAGCGTCAGACTCTCGTCCACAAGCTTCGCCCTGAGGTGTTTCAACAAATTACTAGTGGTAAATGAACAACATCGCGCACCTCCTTTAGCAATTTTAGCATTGCAGAGTTTGCATTCTGCAAAGCTCGGCTCGTTTTCACTTATATAAAAGAATTTCCACACCGGCGGAGTTCTGGTGAGACGAGCAGCCGTTCTGAACTCATCCTGTTGTCTCTGCTCTGGATGAGACTCATGGAGAAGTCAGCCCGCTGCAGTGTAGCCCTGCGCCTGTCAGCGCTCCAGAGAGGAGCTTCTTCCTCCTTCATGTTTGTCGGCAGCTTGCATCCCATTCGGTTGCACTACCGCCAACTGCTGGTGAGGAGGGCTTACTACGTGTGGGGTTTTCTTGCCGTGAGTATCGGCGGCTGGCATCGGTAGCCTTCACGAGTACCCGATACTTTGAAATAAGGCCAGTATCGGCCCGATACCGATACCTGGTATCGGTACTCGCACATCCCTAATTAAAACTGAATGCATAAAAGTTAAAGGACATGGTTGCTGTTAACACATTCCAGAAAAGTGTTCAGGGTTTAAACCCCACAAGGTCTCAAAGAATCCTTAAGCTATAAGTCTTACTTCCAGTCAGACACATTTTCTTCAGGGTCGTTCAGTGGTAAAGAAACAATCAACGCTATTGCCTCACAGTCCCCAGTTTCACCTTATATTCTGATGTATGCGACTTGGAAAACTGGGTACAATTCTACTGAATTTGTCTGAAAAGTGTCCAAATCGTTTCGGTATGCAGGGAGGCACAGCAGTGACATGGGGCAAACCTCGGAGCTCAAAATATCATCAGAGAAACATCACTTGCCAGTTAAAAAACTGTAAAAATGCCCCTGATCCCATATTATGTGTTTGAATAGGACATACTGAGGCTGAATGTCTGTCGTCACGGTGTAGAAAATATATATACTTTGATCAAGAAATCTATTCAAACAAATAAATTCAGTTATTTGCTGTTGTTTTGTTGAACACCAAATAACTTGAGCGTGTGGTGAGCTTTGACTTTTTCCCAGATTTTCCCTCTTTCATTCAGTGAAATGAAAAAACCTTCCTCTTTAATCTGGTGTTTGTTGCCTTTTTTTTGGACGCTTCCTCCGTTGGCCTGCCCTTTCAGTGTTTTTACCTGGAGTAATGTCCAACCTCACTTATCTCGGCTGTCTGATACCCAAATCACTGCGCTCTGGCCCCACCCCGAGCCCTGCTGAGACCATTTGCTCTCAAGGCCCGTCCATGCTTCACATGTCCGCGTGGGTGCGCGTTGCGCGTTGGTCCGCGTGACGTAAAAATCGTCATGAATTCCTGTCCGCTAGGGTCCGCGCGGACCGATCCGCGGACGTCCGCGCAGCAGCCAGAATTTGAGACCGCGTTGCGCATTGCGCGCAGGTCGCGGAAGTGTGCGCCTGCGCCAGAGCGCCATAGCAAACAAAACATGACGGTAAACGTGAAAGTAGACGGAGCTCCAGCCTGATGATGGCTCCACTTAAAGACACCGAAAGAGTGAAAAACTCGTGGAAAGAGAGAGAGACTGTCTGGAGGAGGAGAAGGTCTGCAGACAGAAGTGAAAAAGTAACTAATCGCTCCGGCGCCGCCCCGCGATTCAGAAACAGAAAAAAAAAAGGCTAAATAAACTTTAATACTTAAAGATAATGTACTGACAATGTATGTGCTTAATTTTCTCTAAATAATCCATAATAAAGGAGCAGATAAACAGTCTGTAGAGCCGGAAAAGCTTCTCGAGGCTGCGTGGATCACCGCGCCTGCATGAGACGCGCACAGCTGAGCTCAAAATGTAGTATGGGAGAAAGCGCGTCCGCATCGGTGGTGCGCGGACCTTTCAAAGCGGACGCGGAAACGCGTACATGTGAAGCATGGACGAGCCTTCAGGCATTTGATTAAATGTGGTCATTGACTCCCACGGGAAATGAGTCAAGTCCAGAGTCACCTGATCAGAGCTGCCAGATTCCCTCATGACGAGTGGGCAGGATTGAGAGAGGGGGCTGCGGGGGCTGGAGGTTACAGGACGAAGGAGTTCACATGAACAATGGAGGGGATGAGAAGTGGGCGGAGATGAAACACTAAGGCCCAATCCCATTTCTCTTTCTATTCCTACCCCTTAGCCCTCCCCCTTGCCCCTACCCCTTTGAAACGGAGTGCTAAGGGTTAGGGCCGAAAGTAAACCCCTTCGACAATCGCGTACGTCATCAGTAGTCACCGCTGCCGATGGCAGATGTGACAATCGTTTGTCGAAGAAGAATGTTTTTCTTACATTTTAAAACTTCATTCATTGATAAAATACTTACATTTATGAGCCTCTTTCGTTGCGGACGCTGCCATCTTGCCGATTGTGCAAGGCTTTCTGGGAAATCTGTCATACCCCTCCGTTTGGAGTGTGCCTTGGGAGAATCTCCGTTTGGAGGGATAAATAGCCCTACCACTTCCCCCTACTCCTCTGTCATAATGACAATTGGGACACATGAACGTGCAAAACGGAGGGGGAGGGCTAAGAGGGCTGAGGGGTGAAATGGGATTCAGCCTCAATGTGCCACACACACACACACACACACACACACACGCACAGTCTTGTATTTCTATCCTTGTGGGGACCGTCCATTGACTCCCATTCATGTCTAGCCCCTAACCCTAACCCTTACCCTAACCCTAACCCACACCACAACAAAGCCTAACCCTAAAGAAATGTTTTTGCACTTTTACTTTTTTCAGTAACAACAACATGGTCAAGAAAACACTGTTTCTCCTACTTAGGACCGGAAAAAGGTCCCCACAAGGCACGTCGTTCCACGTTTTGCTATCCTTGTGGGGACATTTGGCCCCAACAAGGATAGAAATACGAGAACACACACACACACACACACACACACACACACACACACACACACACACACACACACACAGCCAGAGACATCCAGCACCCTATCGTTCCTGACTCTCTGGCAGCTTCCAGCACCCCGAGGGCCTCCCACCCCACTGACAGTGTTTAAACAGAAAGGCTTCTGATTTTATATCTGCCATCTCTATAAAGACTGCTGAAAATTCATAAATTTAAGCTTTCAAACACTCTTCTTGCTTCTGCTTCCACTGAAATGCTACAATATACTGCTTTATCGTGAGCTTGAGATGTCAATTCTGCTATTTTGCTCACCGATATGTCATCGAATCACATCTTTCTGTCTTATGAAAGGAAAAAAACTCAGCTTCAGAGCAAGCCACTTTGAATGAGCAATTCCTAGTCATTGCTATGGAATGGGAATATTTTTAATAGATTTCTAAGTTGAATTACATATGAGTATTTAAGATTACAAACTGCGGTTGGCGATTGGTCACGTTGACTAAACCACAGGTTCTTATGATTTTTTTTTTCCCCATGTGCTCAGAATCATACATTATTCACATTGTGTGGAGTCACGAGTTAAAACATTGCAATGGGAACATATTCAGCACTATAAATTTTCAAATACTCTGCAGTCCAGGAAAGGTTGCTACAGTTTGATGTAAATATTCAGTGGTTTCGCAGAATTGTAATAATTTATTCATTCACCACTTGATGAGATGTTCTTTCTTTTAACAATATGTGCTTAAATAATGAATCAAAATGAAACAAAATGGAAATCTGGCAAAAATAAAATGGGGGAAAAAATAGAATTGTTGATTTGAAGACAGCAGTCACACTGGTTTATTTTTATTATTTTACTGGATTTCTGCAGCAATGACCACCCAACTAATGGCAGTCTGACATATTAAAAAGATTAAAATATTGAGAGCGGATTGTTTGTGTGTCACACAGAGGTGCATTATATTTGTATATTATTGATAAAATTCAGTTCTAACATCCTATATAGAAGTTATGTTGTTGTGTTGTGTCATGAGACATTTTCACATCATAAAGTTCTTAGATTTGACTGTCCACATAATGAATGCCATTGGTGTTTTCGTTTTGTTTTACAGTTGTAATCATACTGCCACCACTAAGTAAGTTCGGGAACACTTTACTTGAAGCACCCTGTATAACAGATTATAAGTAGTTATAAACAGTCATAAATGATCACAATGCTTTATAACCCACTATACAGCATAGGGGTAGGTCCTGATATTATAAAGGCATTGTGATCATTTATGGGTGTTTATAACTATAGTCATACAGTGCCATAATGTACTTATAATGTGTTATACGGGGGTGCTTCAAGTAAAGTGTTACTGTAAGTTCAAATAGAAATGACTCTATCATCCCATGTGTTAGTGTGTCAGAGAGAGAGAATGCATTTCTAATAATCACCAGTATCAAGAAAAAAGTATTTGTGATCATTATTAAAAAAAAAATATATATCAAAGTAACGAAAAGTAATGTGCCTAAAATCCAGAAGAAGAAAAATAAGAATATTATAACAGATCATTTCAGCAGCCTAAACATGGTATCACAATCATCACTCATACGATTAAATAATTCATCTTGATGTTTTAAATGATAAAATCTTCACAACTCGAACAGCTTTATACATACATATATATGTATATGTATATGTATATGTATATGTATATGTATATGTATATGTATATATGTATGTAAGACAAAACTGCACAACTGGGAGATGTGGCTGAGCCTCTGATTATTGTGACATTGTGCAGTACATGAACCTATACTGAGTCTCTCGAAGCTAAAACATAAACCATACCTGGGGCCTTAATATATTACCTTCATCAACATTTTTCCTGTGGTGTGTTTAAAAGATTGATATGCAGTAAAGTGCAGAGGTCTCATCCTCCGCTGATGGAACTGAGGTGTAAACGTTTAATGAGCAGCTCTAAACACATAATCCAGCAGAGCCCTGGGGAGGAGGAGCTGAAGAGAGAGACGACGGATCCTCGGTCTCGACACCGACTGAAAACTGTATTTGAATTTTCATCAACCTTACTGGAATATCTGTCCAAACACATGATGGAGCGCTGAGAGCATCCTAGACCTGAAAAAACACACAGGAAAAACAAATCAAATATTCATCTTGGTTTGACTGAGCTGCGTCGGGTGTTCCACTCCTTCATGATGAAACTGGATAGAAAGAGGAAGGAGCCTGCCCTTTGTGTCTCTCCATAAGTCACCGTGATAAAAGATGTCCTTTTGTCTCCTTGGGAGTGAATGCTTTTAGGAAAGTGCCAAAACTATTTTGCTCATCTAATTTACATTTATGCCACTTGTTGAGTCCTTTGTGTTTTTATTAAGTGAAGCAGAGTGATGCAGAGAAATGTTGCCTCAGCTGATTGTTTTTCGTTGCACAGGGAGAACGAGAGAGAGAGACTCTGTAGTTTGGTCACGTAAAGCTGTGCTATCCTTCAATCTTCAATTCTACTTTAACTTCTCACTTCAGTTTTTTTTTTTCCTTTTTCTTTTTTTTTATTTTTAGCAGATAACCAAACCTGGGGTAATTCACTCAATCATGTTGCTCCAGTTAACTGATGGGATGGCGTCGTGTGATTGCAATTATAGTTTATCATAACTTGAATCATGAATCAGAGGAGATTGTTCAAACGTGTATCATATGGTGACTCCTGAGTATTTAGTGGATTCAGAATTAAAGTTAAACTCAGAAGTTCAACAACAAGAATTTTATAATTCCATACTTTGAATATTGAAGGGGGGAAAAACTGACTGGAGCAAAAGACAGCTGTGAAAATAGCATGGTAGCTCTAAAAATAGAGAAGTAAAAAAAAAAGATGAAATGATGAATAATATGAATAATTTATGTTTAATGGCAATAAGTCAGTAACTTGATAGAGTTTTCAAATATTACCAAACCGTGAGAGTTTCTCAGCATTGAAGGATAACGGTTCATCGTAGAAGAAAACAAGTATATTATTGTATCATAAATTGTCCATTGTCAGTGAGCAAAAGACCATCCTCTGCATGGTTCAAAAGCCTGCATCTTTAATGTTAGTGTCCAATGTTGTTGAAATGAGAACAGCTGTATATTAGAAATATGAGCTTTAATATGAGTAATTATTATGCAAGGAGATCATGTAGGAAGTATTTTTTCATTAATTTTGTATATTAATGCAATATTTCAGTTTCTTGAGACAGACTATTACTCATTGATGAGTGGTGCAGTCGGACATCTGAGCAGCACACCTCGATTTTTGCCTCCAAGCGCATGTTAAATCATGTTTCTATTCCTCATATGAATTAATCAGGTCCTTGGGGAGATTATTTCTGGTTTTGCCACAGAGTGATAATGTATAGGTACTGCTAGCAAGGCCTTCATCATTTTTTGGATTATTATTCTCTATTTCATAACATGTTGACACTTCTCATGAAGACCATATTATAATCCAAACACTGGTACATTTTTTTTTTTCACATTAAAATTGTTTGAGTGTTCAAAATCTGGACTAAACAAAAAAGAGAGTGCCACAATTTCACTGTGCAAAATCCTCAACCTCTCTCTTGACCCTTCAGTGATCATTGGCAACCTCTCGAATCCCACACGTTTAAAGCTCGCTGCTTGGTTATTGACATCTAATTATACTGAAGTGTGAGTTGAAAGCTGATTCGCTCAGGTCACTGTGGTCTGAAGGCTCCTCATCAAATCACTTAGTTGACCATCAGTTGACCATTGAATCAAAATCCACTGAATCAGTGAGGGATGCAATTGAAATTCAGCTTTTTTCTCTCTGCAGTTAAAAAAAAAAAAAAACAGTCACTTGAATGCTTTCTATAAGTCTAAGTCTTGCTGTTTGTTTACAATATTTTTCTTCATTGTTAATGCACTGAGTAAGCTGAGTTTGCATTGTTGGATGTAAGTTTTGTGTCGGTAAATGCCAGGGGAGTTTCACTGTCTCCTCATGTTCCTCATGTTTCACTGTCTCCTCATCGAGAGGGAGAACAGACACTATACAGGGGAGTGCACGGTCCTAATAAATACAGCTGCTTTGTTTTTGTCAATGCGATAGTGGTTGATGTGTGTTGGTACCCTCACCCCTCCATTGTAGGTTGTCTCTGTTCAACAGAGAAGCAGTAAATGCGGCTGCCGGTGACGATGTTCCCTAAAGCTCCCCTGCTGGGCCTTTTTTCATCTGATTACAAATGTGTGGGATGTGGAATTTTAAGTCTCAGACCGTGTCTACTCTCCAGGCATGCATATAAGAGTGTTTCATGTAAATCCATCATCTAAAATCTAATATGGAGTAATTGGTGTTTTTAGTATTTATGCCTTTTTAGATAGATATTTTCTAAATAATCTTTCATTGTCGCATGACATTGATTCCACAATGGTGATTAGGGTGACAGATGTGGATGGGTACAAACCTATCAATGATGAATGATTCTCTTTGCGTAGACCTCTTTGAGTCCAAAACTCATAATGTCCAGCGTCCGAGCACACTGTGGACTGCTGAAAGACCAATTTGGGTACTGTATTAAGAGTAGGAATGAGAATTGAGAACTGAGTCTTTTGTAGAACCGGTTCCCAGTGACTTGATCCCAAGGAATTGTTTGTCTGTCTCCGTGACGATTCCGATTATCGGTGTGCGTGATGACATAACATATATATGGAAAAAATATGGAATTGGAATCACGAAATTCTGAACAATTCCCATTCCCAATTAAGGGTAAGCATGAAGTCCACCTTGAACAGTCTTGCATCTGTGTGCGTGCGTGCGTGCGTGCGTGCGTGTGTTGGGTGGGAAGTCGTCATGACTGCCTCCTCTGTTGACCTGTAAGCAGACTGGTGTTGAGTGAGGTTGACAGAGAGAGTGACAGATATAAAGTGACTGTACAGATTTATTTTCTGTTGTTGCTTCCAGCAAACAAAGAAAGTCTGATTTAGTCTGTGGGATTCAGTTTGTAAAACTTCGATAAAACTTCGACAAGTGTGAATCTGATGAATAAAAGTTTTAGTGGATAGGTTTTTGAATCTGTGAAGGTATTTGTGGGACTGTGCTGACATTGTTGAGGGTATTTGGTGTGACTGTGGCTCAATTGGTAGTGCTGGTTGTCTCTCAATTGTAAGGCTGCAGGTTTTATTCCCTGTTTGTCCACGTAAAGTGTACTTGAGTAAGATATTGAACCTCAAACTGTTCCTCATGGGATGGATTGAGCACCTTGCATGACAGTTTCCTCTATTGGTGTGTGAATGCATGCTCTATGTTTGCATGGCTTTCCTCATTTCCCCACTGTTTGATGAATTGGTGGCTTTAAATTGCCACCAAACATGGAGGCTTCCAGCAATTTTATGTCTGTTAGATTCGGGCTTGGGCTGGACTGTTAATTTTTCCAGCTTGGATTGGTTCCAGCTAATCCAGATGAATAAATGTTCTCTCTGTGGTTTGTTTGCAATTGTTGTTTTAACACAAGTACATTTTCTACTTAATGGTTTTATATATATATATATATATATATATATATATATATATATATATATATATATATATATATTACAAAATGTAATAATTGTATCAAGCATTGAGACCGCCAGTGTTTTATTTTATGTGCCTTTAAAATGTATTATCTTGTCATATGGCACTGCCTGTTTATTTATCCAGCCTGGGTCTCTTTGCCCCATCAGTGTCTTGGCTTGTTGGTTACCATGCAGTCTGATTATTCTTTGATTGCTTTCACATTCAAAGTGAGCTGGTCCCTCTGTGACTGCTAATCTTTTGAGAGCCTTCCTCCAGTTCTCCTCACCACAGTTTGATCTGATGGTCTGACTCTGCTCAGCATGCTGTGTAATGACTCTCCACTGGGAGCTGTGTGCTGGTACCGGACAGTTTGACGGTTCTCTATTTGCTGGTATGCATGATAAGAGTAATGAGCAGCAGGAACTCATCAGAATCTTTGAGCAAAAGAAAACCACTATGATTAAAAGAAAGATTCTCACTGCTGGGAGTGAGTAGCTGCAAAACTTCCTGACTGAAGTGAGTAATTGTGTCTCAGTTGCTTGCTGTGTCTTCGTAGTTCGCCCTCCAAGCTTAGTCCCTGTCTAATACTCTAATTTATAGTCACAGTTAATCCTCTCAGTAAAGGTTCATTATCATACTTTCAACTACCTTTTCTTTACTCACTCTTGTCTCCTCTCAGTTGCAATGAAGTGAGAGTGAGTTGAAAAAGTGGAAGAGATTCAAAGAAGAAACACCTTAGGAATGGTGTTAGATGGATTAATTGAAAATGGAAAGAGGTGTACATGCAGATAGACACCAGCTGCTCCTGGAGGCAGTGAGTGGGTACTTACAGTCAGACTGTTCTGAACTCAGAGTACTTCAGCTGGATGGCTTCAAGTGTTGGTGGAAAAGCTTTGCAATACCGGACAAAGTGACAGCGCTGCCATTACCCTGGCAGTCAATCACACTGTTGATCCTCTCATCCTTCTCTTTTATTGGTTCAGCCCTATGCGGTGGGAAGGTGGAAAAAAAAAATCTGTCTTGAGAAATATTGACGAGAGATCAGATCAAACCTGGGAAGAGGAAATTATACAAACATCTACTTGATCCACCCTCTCCTGGGAAACTTGTTTACAGCAAGCAAATAAATTTATGTTGTCAGATAATGTTTGATTAAAACATTCACTGGCTTTAAAATCATCCCCAGCATCCCATTAAATTTGGGCAATTTCTGTAATTCGTACACCAAATAGTGGTTGTGCTGTAGTGGATGAGCCACGTTTCCTTGTCCAGTTGACCGGGCTTGAGAATTGCTTTAACTGAACCTGCTGAGTATGAAATTGATCCTGAATTATTTGACCAAAGCAGATCTTACTTGAACCTAATCTTTCAAATGTACATCGACGTTACAAAATGCAGATAATCCATCAGTATTGTTTTGATTTTTTTGGTCTTATTTTTCACTCTCCAATCTTCACAGGCACTTTTGGCAAAAATAATTTCATCGTTCGTTTAAGCAGTTTAGTGTGACTTGATGAACAGTTTAGCGTCTTCCAAAAAAGTTATGTGATTATAAATGACATGACTGGTAAAGTTGGCATGTTGAAGTCGTGGGTAACACTGCCGTGTCATGTGACCATTCACATATGTCAAGTTGTACAATCTTACTTGGGTTTCAGTAGGTTTTCTTGGTTGTTTCACATCTTATTCGAGCAAGAGGGCAGGCATGTGACATTGAACTCTCCACAACTTTAACTCGGATAATGTAGGTGGAAAACGGCCAACCCAATGCATTGAGTTCACCTTCCAAGCCAGATTTCCACTATCCCAAGGTATAGATGAAATACTGATGCTGTGCGGAAGTAAATCTATTTTAGGGCTTTAAGAAAAAAGGAAATCAGAAAATGTATTGTAGTAGGGGTGACATAAATTAAAGCCATTGTGTCCAGTCTGTTCCTTTATAGCCGTGAGCCATGATTATGATGTTTGATTATGCCGTTAGTCTCTCTCACTGTCCCTTCAGAACCTTTCACAGGGAGGAAAAAGCAGAAGAAAATGGCTTTTTTCCCAAAAAATCTGTTACTCCTGAGCAATTTCAACCTCTCTCTGGACATCATATTCCTGGATACTCTCAAATCTAAATCAAGTGTTGTGCTGTAATGAGGAGCTCCACAGGGACAAAGGGAGTGGCTGGCATTTTTGCACATTTCACATTTTGCAGAGATGGGATTTAGTCCCAGCCTCTTGTTATGGAAACCAACATAATTTTATTTGAAGTGCAATGTATTCGCATGTGATTAGTCTGTGCTTCTGAATTTTTATTTTTCAGCTGTTAATCCTTCTCACAGCTGACAGGAAAGGTTTACATTGGACATCAAAGCTATCAGGCTACTCCCTCGGTTTACAGAACTGCTTAAAAGACAGAGGACGCTTTCTGGCTGTGGCTCAATCTTTATTTATAAAAGCACTTTTCATTTTCCTAAAAAACAACGCAAAGTGTTGAACAATAAAAACAGAGAGAGAGAGAGAGAGAGAGAGAGAGAGAGAGAGAGGAGAGAGAGAGAGAGAGGAGAGAGAGAGAGAGAGAGAGAGAGGGAGGGAGGGAGGGAGGGAGGGAGGGAGGGAGGGAGGGAGGGAGGGAGGGAGGGAGGGAGGGAGGGAGGGAGGGAGGGAGGGACGGACGGACGGACGGACGGACGGACGGACGGACGGACGGACGGACGGACGGACGGACGGACGGACGGACGGACGGACGGACGGACGGACGGACGGACGGACGGACGGAGGGACGGAGGGACGGAGGGACGGAGAGACAGACAGACAGACAGACAGACAGACAGACAGACAGACAGACAGACAGACAGACAGACAGACAGACAGACAGACAGACAGACAGACAGACAGACAGACAGACAGAAGAACCCTGCCCGCTGCTGTGCAGGAGACGGTGATGAGGAGGGGTGTCTCGTTTCTGCGGGATGTTTTGTTTTGCATATTTGTACCACCGATAAAAGTCGAGCGTCTTGCACAGTGCGATTTTGTAGTGCGAATGAGTTCACACACCAGCGATGACACGCGCGCGGCACGGTGTCATTTGTCGTGCGAATGCAGTCGCGTTAAACGCGTCCATTGGAAACACGGCGTTAGCTTGTGAGACGCTGGAAATTGTGCAGTATCACTCTCGCAACTTATCGTATTGAATCTAATTTGATCAATATTGACTTAACTTGACATAATCAGACTCAGAACACCAAAAATCAGGCAAGCCTCTCCTTTTTAACGAAAAACTTTTGTAGCGAAATGGGAAGTCATCCATTCCAACATTCAGGTTACAAAATGAGAAAAAAATTACTCTCTGTGTTGACAGTATCACACGCCATGGAGAAGTTATCTGAAAGGTAAATTAACCTTTTAGAATACAGAGATAATTTTGAACCCTTCTGCTCTTTTTTTCTGATTTTTTTTAATTTTTTTTTTTTTTACACATATTTCACCTGCCTTGCTGTCCTCAGAAAAAAGCCTCAAAAAGTGAATTGTCAAGCAGTCCGCTCGTTTTGAACGTTTTCTTTGTCAAATCTTTTAGAAGTGTGCTTTTATGGAGCAAAATAAAATGAACAAAATACAAAATAAATGAGAGTAAAAGCTGAGCTTCAAAAAAAAAAAAAAGAAATAACCCCAAACCGAACCACATTCACTGAAAGACGTCTTCCATCCATGTGGGGCATAACGGGCATTACAGGGACACTTTAATAATGACCACAAATTAATGTTACACTCTTGCTGTGGTTTATGTCCAGTGTACTATATAACCCTGGTCATTTACCACAGGTTGCTGTGGAGGCATTCAGTCACCAGAGTCACCAAGCCGTTCACACAGCGTCTGACTTTTATATACGGGATGTTGTGTCCTTATCTTTGGCCTGACTGTGATCAGACAAGCAGCCCTGAGCAGGCTTACTCTTTAAGTAAAATCAATGGATGCACTATTATTGGCTTGACTTTGATAATGTGTGGTGTCTCTTTAATCCTTTGCAATGTATTGACTGATATTCATGTGTTCTGTTTCTATTGCTCATGGCGCTTTTCCCTCTTTCTCTCTCTGTTTTCCGAATGCTGTCTCCTCATCATCTTCATCCTGAACCTCCGCCTCTGGACTTTAGGTAAAATGCAAGAAGTGTTTTTCTGAATGTTTCTCAAAGTCTGTGTTTCCTGTTGATGAAATGCTTTTTTATTGTTCTCTTTGAGCAGGTTCTGTTTGTCTCACCATGTTGTTTTAATTGCATTTGTGTTGGTAAATATTCGTTTTTTTTTTTTTTTTTTTCTGGCTCGGTAGCTTCTGTGACAGAACCTAAACCCAAAGGTCTCAATAGATGTCTGTCCAGTAAATTTTGCTCTGTGAGCATGGTCCTGTAGGTGGTCCGTCATGAATGAAGACAAAGGCAGCAGTTTGTCATCATTCATGACACTAAGTCTGATTTAGCCCTTTTGAGACATTTTAAATATGGATCAAGCAGCCAGGACACTGAGATTCTGCAGTGTGGCTTTTGCATACCAAGCGTTTGTGTAAATGAAAAGCACAATGGCCCTCATTTATCAAACGGTAGTACGACGGTATATGGGCGTACGCCCGTCGTACGTCCATATGAAAGACGGGTTGGTTATTTATCAATTTGGTCGTGATCGTTCGGAAAGATGAAATCTCATGACAGCTCTGACATCGTGTACGCAAGTTTCAGTCAGTGTGGACTTGCGGTGCAGTGCAGAAGAACCTGGCGGAGAGTGAAAATAACTATAAAGCACATCTCAAACACGCCATAAAGCAGGAGCAGCACACATTCAGTACAGATTAAAAAATAAAAAAATAAAAAAATAAAATTTTGCCCTTACGGAATATCTAATAAAATTCTTCCTCGTGGGATTAATAAAGGATTTTTAACTTTCAATAAGTCCGCTTGTTCATTCTGCCACGGAGAGGAGCAGTTTTAACAGTGCGCAAAGACGCACAGCTGCTGCTGCGGAGCAGCTTCAGACGCTCAGATCCATCGGGGGAAACGCTGCTTTTCCTGTTCATCCCCGAAAAGGTGTGTGACTTTATTTAGGTAGTTTACACAATATTGCACTGGCGATAGAGTTACTTTGATGTGCTTGTGCCACAAGAGGATGTGGGAACCAGCAGAGCCGCACTGGGTCTGGACGGAGGAGACAGGACCTGAAGAACCGCGACTGAAATGCAAAATACACTCTAAAGTATAGAAAATGATTTATTTAATCAGTGATGTGATGCCAGCAGCCTGGAAAATAACATATGAACTAAAGGGAGGTTAAATACAGACAGAGGACGTTTAGTCAAACATTTTATGAAAACTTCTATAAATTGTTTTTAGTTTAAGCAGCACCAGCAGCGGGTGGCACGCGCCGCCCTCGGTGGCCTGAGTCCCGGGTCCTGTTCGGTCCTGTGCTGTGTCCCGTTCGGTCCGAGGTGTGTCTCGGTGGGACCGTCCCCGCTGCGTGAAGGAGACCGGGCCGCAGTGCCGCGCTGTCTGACTCTGAGACATCATAAAACAAAACAATAAAACTCTGAGCTGTACAACATGAGTCGGCTTCATTATTTGTAATATCAGGATTAAATTAACAGATCTATAATCTGTCCGTTCATCCAGGTGACGCTGCTCACCGCTGCCGTGAACAGCGTCCTCCAGACTGCGTTTTTCTATTCTCCTTTAATTTCTGTTTTTTTTTCTTCCAAAGAGCTCCTCCTGATTTCTCTCCACCTCAGACCTGAGAGGATCCATTTCCAGCTCCCAAAAGTTTCTTTTTTCGCCAAAATCGCTCCTTTTCCGTGTTTGACCTCACTGGGCGCGGCTTCGGAACTATGAATATTTCAGGGCGTAACATTGTTAATGACGATCGAATTCAGCTGCCGCATTTATCAACACCCGATCACTCAAACGCTGAGATCGGCAAGGTACGGAAGTTTCTGTAATGCCGTGCGAGCCCCGTCGTACGATGAGCTCACCGCTCAGATATACACCCGTTTGAAAGATGAATTGATAAATGAGGGCCAATGTGTGTGTTTGGACTTTTTTCATGTTGATTGTCTTACTACATTCATTTAGGTCCTCTTCTTAGGATTTTTTGTGATGGGGAGGACTTCAATGTGAGAGATCCAGGTGAAATTTTCATCTCTGCTCGGAACAAGGCTGTCTGTCACATTTGGGGCAATTTTGTCTGGTCACGGCGACCGAAGTCGGTCATTTTCTTGTTTCTTGAAAGTGTTTTCATTCATCCATGGGAAAGTGTGAGTGTGAGTGTTAATGTTAATCCAGGCAAAAAAAATCTGATTCTTTCAATGATTATATCCTGTTTTGTATCACATAGACAAATTGATGATATTTTGGAAGTGCCAGTTGGTGAGGTTGTGAGGCGTTTCACTGAAGTCGTTCAAATTCTCATGATGAGCAATGGCTGACATGAACGGAGTCTGAAGACAGAAGACTATAACTCCATTATGGCTGACGGTTTTCTTCTGAATTTACACTAAAGAAACTAAAATATCCATTTTTTTTGCATCAATTTTGAATGATCATTAATGAAAATAGCTCCTTGAAGTCCCAAAGTTAGATTTTGTCAAGGATCACTGCTGAACCACAAAGATATGTGAGCACATGATGGTGTGAACACACACCAAGGTGACCCCGAGGATACACTGAGGATGTATTTTTATATAATTTCTGAACACATCCTCTTACAAGTTGGATTGCATCCTGTAGTTTTTGCTTCCTGACTCCAGCATGGATATTTTTCTGTTTCTGTTCCTCTGGCTGGCAAAGTTGTGACATACATTGATGTCCTAAATCATACAGCTGGTAAAAACTCTTCATGAAAAAGGCATCATGATAATTTTGATTTACAGAAATGGGTCAGATCCTTAAAAAACTAAAAGCTAATTAGGTCATCATCACTATTACACGATACATGTGCGCCACATTTGAAGAAATTTCCTGACTTCATTGTATAGATGGCCTTGATAAGAGTAAGAGAGGCCTTGACCTATGAACTTGACATATGACCACCAAATCTTAAAAATAATCACTTTGTATTCCAGTGAGCTTGGACACACTCCTTGAATTCTGAATACATTGTAGCAATGAAAGAGGAAGAGATGGAAAATAAGCAGAAAACACAGAACTTTGAAAGTCAACATTTTCTTTGGCATTATCTGGTGGACGCATTAAAAAAAGGAGTCAAAGCCCTGGATGCTTTCAGCGTTGATGTAATGTTGACATTTGATGGACCCTGATAAATAATAACACCTCAGAGTCACGGTTAGATGAGTCATTGTGGTCTTCATCTAGTGGGAGGTGTTGGTCTGACAGGGGATGTGAAAGGGAGTGAACTGACAGGTCTGTAGAGATTCGACAGGAGAATCCCAGGAGACCAATGAGGACTGGAGTTTTCTTTCCAGTCAAGGTGAGGAAATGTTGCTGAATCCATCAGAGTGTGAGAGATACAGTTTCTGTATGAAGGAGTTTATGCTGTGAAGTCATATAACAAAGAGTCTTTCCTATCAATTCACCAAGTCCATCCTTTGTTTTATTTGGTTTTAAATCAGATGGCACCCAAGTACCAAGCTCACGATCCATGCTTTTTTTTTTTTTTTTTTTTTTTTTTTTATATGTCCTCTTGAACAAGACACTCAACACTGAATTGACTCACAGTGGTACCTTTACTGCTTGAACACCAATCAATTTTTTAAAATTACTTGTTGTTTCGGCGGGCCGGATTGGACCGTCTTTCTGACCACTTTTGGCTCATGAGCCTTATGTTTGACACCCCTGATGTGGCACTTTTTGAGACAGCTGAAGAGGTCACTTTACCACTTTATCCTACTGAGTGAATTCCATTTCCAGAACAGAGAATTCTGCTACATCTCGACATGAAAAGTTTTGAGAGGAACTTTGCTCAGTGTGTGAGCTAAGTTTACTAAATGCACTCATGCCTCACCTCTGGTCTGCACTTTTTTTTCTTTCTTTCTTTTCTGTTCAGGTAACTGTGACTGCGGTTTAACACATTCACATCATTGGGGACGCGTGTCAGTGATTCTGTGGATTGTATTGACAGATGCATTTAAAACCTGAGAAAACTTTTCTTTCAAATATCATAACTGCTGAAAAGAAGTTGGCAGTTTGAATTGAATACGGTGTTAACAGTTCTCAACTTGAAATTCTAATGTTCAGTGTTTGTTGTCTGACCCAGTGAGAAAGGAGCCCTGAGTGTTCATTTGGCCGTGGATGTCAGTATGAATGTCAGTGTTTGTCAAGGCTTTTATCTGTTACTCTCTAAACATTTGCAGTCTTTCACCTTTTCAAATGGTTTTATGTGAAGCTCACCATCTCTTTTTTTGCCCTTGAGACACACTGCTCGGTGCTGAAGTGCTGTAGCAGCCCTATGGTCAAGTTCAAATGCAATTTAATGAGTCATATGACACTGAGCATGTCAGTGTCAAATTTGGTCAAAAGGTGGCCTCGTGAACTGAATGCTGTCGTTCTGAACTGGCTCATTAGAGTCAGCAAGAGCAGGAACACATTTTTTGCAGGTTATGAAAAGTAATTTGGATACAGGATACTTTCACTCCATGCAGACTCAATAACATCTGCTGAAGAAAACAAGCCTAAGAAGCCTTAAGTCTTAAGTCTGAAAATGTGAATTCAATGCTTCTACTTTTCAAATTCTTCTTAGTTTCCTTCATTTTCTATTGACATTAAATGACAGGAAATGTATTGTTAAAGGAAATCGGTGCTGAAGTGGCTTTTGACAGAACCCATTAACAAACACAATACGAGACAATGAGTCAGGAATAAGTGGAAGAGACCGAGTCCAGAGGGAAAGAATTCCACAGAAAATGTGGGCAAATCAAATATGTGGTGTTTTGTGACTGACCTTTTGGCCTCATTCATCGGCGTAATGGACTCGGAGTCTGCGGAGGCATACGAGAAGCGCCGTCTCCAGCACTTTTTTCAGCTGTTACAAATCAACATGCGGTAATGTTTTTTTCCAAGTCATCTTTCAACGCATCAAGAGTGTACAGTCTTAGCAATTATGTGGTTCTGTGGCCACTAAAGAGAGGTGTGATAGAATGCGAGAGGATAATAAGTCACTGAATAGACCACAAATGTGTCCCCTTCACTTTTGAGGTGTCGGTTACACCCCTGGACTCATTGACTGTCCTAACTGCAGTGTGCCACAGCCTGCTGCTCCTGATTGTTCTGTTTCTAGTTGTGCTTCCTGAGGCAGTGCTCCTGTTGTTGATTTGATCTGTACTTTCTAATATGACAATTGAAAATCTATTATTCATTTTAAAAATAAATACACAATGAAAGTCTCATCATATTTATTCTGCACTCAAAAAATAGCAAATCTTTATCATGATAATGTCTGTGTTAATACTGTTTATAAGCACTTTTTCTTTCTTTCTTTTTTCTTTGATAGGGAATGAAAATTGTCCTTCCGGTTGCTAATGCATGTACATTATGGAAAATGCCCGTGAGTGAGCCTGGCTCAGACGGTTGAAGACAAATTACCTCGATCACAGCTTCATCATTCATTACTGCAGTTCCTTTAAAACAATAACAATGTGTTGGAAATTTTAGAGCTCATAACAAAGTTGGTTGGTTGAATATCTGTTATGCTTGAGGTTGCCTTCATGACATGGATGATGGTTTGGTTAAACTGAACACCACAGGAAAACTCCCTTAAATGATTTGGTTGAAGTGGAAATTCTACAGTGCTTAATAAAAAGAAACAAAGATATAAAGGCTTAGTATCGCCGAACTGCTGCCAAGTTGCATTCATCTTTAGCTCATTGGCTGCCAGACAGTGAGACCAGAGAGCCACTGAGTGCCAGCATTTTCAAGGATTCACACTGATCTTTAAAGACCCACAGAATATTGTGTTAAGTATGTAAACACCAAACACACCAAAAGAAAGAGGAGACTCTCTTCTTTCATCAGAGAAAGTAGTTTGATGCTCCTTTTTTTCCACTCTTTGGTAATCAGCACAGCAGTAGAATCCCGGTTTGGTTCAACAAAAACATTTCTCTCTGACCAAAGAAAAAAAAAAACCCAAACCCAGAGAAAACAAGCTTTTTATGAAAAGCCCCCCCTCCGCATACAATGCTCCCTCGGCGGCCGCCTAGTTCGCCATAGACAAGATAACCCATTAAGAGACCCAGTTTGATGAAATAAATATATTAAATTCTGTTAATGAGTTGGAAATTTACAGGCACATCCCTTTAGGATCGTCAAACTGTTCAGACTGCAGCTTTTGTGGATCCCCCCACACCACCACCACCTTTTCTTTTTTCTTCAAGTGCAGATCATGTCTGCCTCATTTGGGTCAATGCTGTTTATACAATAATACAGTAAAGATGTCTTAATTTAAGGACTGGAGGGCTTATATCACTGTTTCCATCTTTCACACTGATTTTAAATAGATTGATGGAAGAATAAAAATAGTGTATAATATAATTAAAACTAGAAATGTAGCACTGCTTCTGCTCCATTACAATGTTGCCTAATTTGCATGTATTAACAATATGTGTTCATATAATCAAAATACTTAATTTGAAAAATGAATATAATAATTAGGTTATTTTGATGTGGCCGGATAAACACTTGTGTACAATGTGGGATGAGATGTGATCCGAGACTTGCGTTGGGATTGCTGCCCCATTGCTTAAAGGGGATCAAATGAACCATGCGATGCCCGTCAAGCTTGAGTGTTGCTGACAATAGCAGAGGCGCCATTGGTAGCTGCATCGTAGAGTGATCTTGTCGGGATGTGGACCCCGAGAGATAATCAGCAAGAGGCAGAGAAAATAGTTCTGGAGACTGTCAGCTCCCTTTGCTCACATGCAATGAAAAAATGTGCCTAACAGGCACCTGCTTTAATCATTTATGGGGAGCAAATCATCACCAGGAATGAATATTTAAAGGTGCTGTAGGCAGGATTTTGCTAGTCAATGCTAATTTTTCTGTGTTTTCTTTGGATTAAATGTTAGAGTATCCATTGATAATCCTTTAGGTGTGTAGCATAATTGCACTACCTCGAGGGCGCAACGTTTCCATCTGTCTCTGTTCTGAGCTGAAAAGGAATCTCCACAGCTCCAGGTATCTTTGACCAATCAGAAGAGCCCCTGAGGCTCTAACCGTGATTGGTCGAGGGGCGTTCGTCGCACGTTCTTGTGGGAGGGGCTTAACTTGTGAGGGCAAGATGCCAGAGAAAACAGGACAGGATTGGCTGTGTTGGGTTTCAAATCGCCATCTTAGATGGGTCAAATCGCCATCTTGCTTAGGTAACCCTAAGCAAGATGGCAGAGATGCGGAATCCTGCCTACAGCACCTTTAATCTTGTGGATCTTCTCTGTGCTAGAGATTGCAAAAAAGCTACGAAGATACTAAAACTCTCGACCACAGATCATCGACTCTCAGCTTGGAACTTTACAGAATACAGACTACATGTAGTTAAAATTTGAGGTTTTATTTGAATTTTATTTCATCTGTTTTTTATTACTTTTCTCTTTTTTCAGACAACTGTATTCAAAAACTGCTGCAACAGTTTATTTCCCCTTTAAGATCAAGAACTAACTCAATGTATCCTCAAGAATGTTTGCATTGCAATAATACTGAGATCACAAATTTTCCTTTTTTTTCAATTGCACTTTTGAAAGTTATGAAGAATGGAAAAACAACAAAATAAATAATAAATAAGTAATCAACTAAAAAAGGAATAGAACAATAAATAATGATTGTTGCCTTCAGCTTGTATCACTGGAAAGTAAAATGCTGTAAGAATGAAAAACACGCTTGGCATATATACCATGCATATTTTATTCAGTTATCGCGTTGGTGAGGGGCTTCACACAGAAACAACTTATTAATGCTGCCAATTGCAATTGAAATGTCATGCTATTGAGAAAGAGAGAGAGAGAGAGAGAAAACAGATCCTTGAGCATCTTTGAGTACAGTTATCTAAATGAAGCCATTATTGCAGTGAACCAGAAACTAATTAAAACTAAACATCACAGCAGAATACACGTCTGCCTCAGTTCAGCTGTGAGTGGCTCTCCTCAACGGCCTTTTTCCAAATGTTTTTGCAGCCACTCCAGGCATAGTGTGTCGATTACATCCAACAACCACTAAAACATACTTGTCTCCGAGGAAGATCTTGTTAATGAAGTCATTATTATTGAAATGAACCAACAAATTCAGCTGAGAGACCATAATATCACTGTCTGGTTTCAAGTGTATTTGTTCCTCTTTGCTTGTAGTTGTACCTCACAGGCCTCAGTTTATTTGCACATTGAAGGAATCCCACACTGGATGCAGTTTTAAGCCATGTATGATAGTATTTGTGGACAAATAAGATGTGATCATTAAGCTGTCTCTTAGTTTTCTGAATTTTCTAAACAGACCACCCAACATTCAACATAAGCAGAGCAACGGCCAAATGTACTCACAACTGTGTCGGGCACAATTCTTAATACTCTAATCTTGGTGGTTTGCTGTAAAAAAGATACAAGGCTGGGTAAACACATGATTTGTGAAAACGGTCTTCTCAGAGATTAATCAGTTTTAGCACAATGCAAAAGTCAAGATGCTGATTTCACACTGAACGCTTCAAAAGTGGTTTTAAAACTATGTAAACAAATTAATGTGGTATCACAATCGCAAAAACAGACTCTGTCACACTGTCATCAGGAGTGTGGTATTGGAAATGTGCATTGTAACTGCAAATTAGTTGCCTCTTTTAAAAATCATTTTATTAAAATATTGTGGCGCTGGTAGCAGCGACTCGCGAGTCGCGACGGAGGCAATGATCGATGAGGACTCCTGCCCTTTAAGCTCAATCAAAGTTTTTATTGTCACAACAACTAAAGCATGTTGGGAGCATGTCACACACACACAACAATGTCGGTATGCAGGCCGCTTCACTCGCCCAGCAACCCCCCTGGCTCACGGTCCGACACATAATAAACATAAAATAACACATAAAGTGGCAAAAGCACACAGAACAAGACTAACAAACATAACTAATAATGAAAGGAACCTCAAGAACACATAAAACCCCCACAAAACGGTCCCAAAGTCCCAAACAGTTCAACCCATAATGCCTTGCGGCTCCCCGGGGCACTGTTCACGTGCCGCAGCGGCCCCTATGGCTGCAACAATATAGTATTTGCTGCATTTACAAAATTACCTATTTGGGAAACTAGGTTGATGGAAATTATGTTTGTCTTCCTCCATCAGGTTTGTCTTTGTGATGTGACCCCCCATTCGATGACGTCTGCCTGATCGTTCTACATCGGATCATAATTTTGGATAGAAGGAACATTTTTATTGATTGTTTCTGTTCATGTGAATAGAATCTCTTTCATAAAGTATTAAAGGATCTGTTATGCTTGGGTCATGTCGACCAAAGAAACATGAATTCAATCATTTTGTGTGTAGCAGTACTTTGTGCTCCAGCTCAGACACATTTTTCCATGATCCTCTGCTCTGCAGCCTTACGGTCGACTCTCTTGTTTAGTCTCGATTCGATCCCCCCTCCATTCATTTGCATTGTCTGACCTCCCTGCTCTCCATTCCCTCCAACCATGACTGTACTAATAGAGCTGATTTGGCTCTTCTCATGCAGCCAGGAGCTGAATCAACTGATTTCTTTTGTCTCCCACAAGAACATGGCACTGAGAAAGGCGGACACCCTGACCAAGCACATTAGATTCACTTTAATACAGCGCTGATGCTGGCAAGCAGCATGGATAGATAGTGATGTGTCAGACAGTGATGAAAATAGACAGATGGGCACAATGTGGGAGACACTCTGTCGTGGTGGCAGTGGAAGGAATTCATATGCGAAATAAATTGGAAAAAAAATGTATTATTTTGTTGCAGAGTTTTTATTAGCATTATTCCAGCATCCCTCATACTTCTCCAAGTTCCACTTCCACCTAGAAATTAACATATTGTTTCCGTTAGAATTAGACAGTGACCAAATCTATCACTGTGATGTTATTGGAGGTGCTACTAGTGTTTTGTCAGATAGAGCTGATTGTGCCTGATTACATATCCTTGTTGTTTCCCATCGCTGTCATTTGAGTTCCTCTCTCTCTTCGCCTACACAAAACCTCTTTTTGTTCAGTTCTTGTAACCATTACTGAACTTTAAAGAGCTGCAGGGGTATTACCTCTCAGACCAGAGAGTGGGCTTTTGTTTAAACTGTAATCTTGTTGAATCTTTTGCATGGTAAAAATTTTACTGCCCACTTTGTGAATGCAACTGCAGCAAATACAGGCAGATTTCTCATCTCCTCGTTCGGATCCACACAACTGTTGAAGCTGAAAGAGAAGAAGAAAAAAGGGGAAACCCAAAAACTATCAGACAGTATAATCAACACAGTCAGTGGACTGTGCCGTCTGAAGATGAGCCTCATTGCTGGTCGATCCATCCAAGATGATGAGAGGATGATGGCTGCAGATTTCACGTCACTCAAAGCTCAGATTTTTTTTTTTACTTCATGAATGTAACCCATTATTAATCTTTTCAAAAGTCCAGTTTCTTTTTAAACTTATATGCTTTATACTCAGCTTTCTCTGGTCGATAAACGTTTATCGTCTGCTGTGTGGAAGCTGTTACAGCAGGTCTCGTTTTGCCCGACTGCGCCGTCTCCTGTGAACAAGGCCAGAGGTTCTTTCATCATTCTGCAGCGTTTTCCACAGAACAATATGATGTTATATCAAACATAATTGGAACTAAGTTAACCAGAGAAGCATTCCTGCACAACAGCACAAATTGATGAGTTTTTTTTTAATTATTATTATTATTTATGTGATTTGTTTAATACAGTACAGTTGTTTAATGCAGTTTTTACGCTTTGAAGTTGCTACGCTTGTTATGCTCCATCAGGACCGGCCCAGGCTTGTTACGGGCCCTGGACGAGCCCGAGAAGAGCCTGAGACGAGCGCCCTCATCCACACTGCGCCCTAAGTGGCCGCCAAGTTCGCCTATGCCCAAGGCCAGCCCTGCGCTCCATTCCCAAGTTTTTTTTGTTTATTTTTTCACTGAGATTCATTTCTTCTAGGTTTTAAATGCATTCATGTTGAAATGATTTTAAAAACACACCTGTTCCTCCTTCTATTTGGTTTAGCTACACATTCACAGACTGTGTAAAGGTTGAGACCAGCTAACAAAAAGAAAAGAACAAATTGCTCAAACAAAAGGAAAACAGCTCTGTGACGTTGAGTGTTTTATTCGCTGAGATGATCAGAGATCCAAATCTGCTCAGTCTGCTTCTGTTTTTCTTGTCACACAAAACTCATTTTGAAGCTCCCACAGCAGAGCTCCCTGCTGTTCACATAAATCAGTGTTTTGTGAGCTCCAAGTTGACTTTTGTTGTAAAAGGCAGATAATCTCCATGTTTTCTTCAGTTTACTGTCACTTGAAACTTTTTTTTTTTTTTTGGTTTGTTTGTGCAGACTGCTTTTGGTCTTACTTCGCCTTGGTCGCCCATTTCTTCTGCAGCGCTGAATGTTTTTGAACATCATTTACATAAAAAGTGAGACAATCCTTTGAATATTTACAGACTTTGGTTTTTGTAGTTTATGTACTTTCATCTTTTTCATCTTTGTGTTTTTATCACTTGTTTTGGCTCGAGTTCAAGGTGAAGGTTTTGATAAGATATACAGATGTATAAAGTTGTTCTTGTTAAAGTCGGACAATGTGGACTCACAAGGGAAGCGTTGTTGGGGATTCAGTTCAAATGAGATTTCAGTGAGGACTTGAAGCCCCGCACAGGCCACAATTTGTCTAACTTCAGTTATTTTGAAATACATTTTGCCTTTTATTAAATCAGATAAAGGCAATAAACCAAAGCAACATAGTTGTGTGTGTCTACCAAAGATAGACAGAAATTCAAACACAGGCAACACAGATCAAAACAGGAACTTTGTCCCTTGGAACCAAATAGAGAAACTCATTTTTTACATTAAACTGGGAATCAGCCCACAGTTTTTAAATGTCATGCAGCCTTTACAGAATCACGGAAATTATTTTTGAAGTAGAATACTGAATAGCCTATTGATCCACAGTACGAGGAGCCAGAGGGGAGCAGATTCGAGAAATATTTATGCAAAGCATGTCTGTTAATGCTCAGGCACATTATAAACACAAAATATCCACTCATTGGAAAGGAAATTGAAGAGAAAAGGAAGATATTGTAGACAAGCTATTGAAAATAACATGAGGCAATCTAAAAGTGGAAATAGAAAAGGGAGAAAGGTCACTCCAGGCAGAGGAACATGCAAATACTCCAGTGATGAAAACACAACTTTATGTAGCTTGAAATTATAATTAAACCAAAGTACATTGAAGGAAAGTGTTTCACTTTGAAAAACTTTCTGATCAATAGGTTGCATCAAGACTCATGGTCCTAGAAGATTTCACAAAAATGTGAGAAATAGTTGTCAGAAAATAACAACTAGCCTATAGGTTGAAAAATTGCTCCTCTTTCTTCTGACTGTCATAAATATAATAATACTACTAAAATTAATAATGATAATAATCATAAAAAAAACCCTCTGTGACTAGTTTCATTGACAGCTATGATTAAACTGTTTTTAACTATTTTATTTAATGCTTGATGAATTGCATTGAGTTGCATTAAATTACATTAACAATGACATTAACAAGTCCCTTTCATTTAACTCCTGCTGAAGTGATCATATTCTCATTTCTTTTGCCGAAAACACCCAGTTCTACAAAATCTATCTGGTGATACTTGACTCAAGCATCTCTCTATTCATTATTTATTGTGCTGGAAAAACAGTGCATTAAATGTTATCTGTCACAAGATCATCTGAACACCCAACATGACAAGAAGTGTTTTATGCCAATACATACAACCAGTCACTTCATGATTTTATACTTTCCAAACTGTATTTTTTGCCTCTGATAAACCTGCTATCAAAGAATTACGCTATGTTTTTTTAAACATAAATTTAATTATTTTCCTGATATCAGCCTCAGTTTTTTTAATCCTGACAGTGGCTACAAAGGCATTTGTACTGACAGTGCCATGAGGACTCAGACTGACACGCGTCCCACAAGAGTCTTCTTCTTATCATGGTTCAACACTTAATAATGATACGAGCTTCCACAATGACATAATGTGCCTCAATGGCCCAGTTTACATGGGTGTTTTATTTTTTTCAATCCTTTTGAAAACAATCATGTTAAATGCATCTGTATACATTGGACGGCATACAACGCGATCCACGATGAATCCTCGTTTACAAGGACCCTGGCTGAAGCAGATCATACAGTGTCCTTTGACATGCGCACAAAGTCTCTTACGGAATTTTCACGTCTTTAGCATTGCAGCCAGCGGTTCTCAGGACCGAGCAATGTGTTTTTATCTGCTGGATATCTGCTCCAACGATGTTCCAACATCTCCATGATACGCTGCTCAAAGAGTGATCGGTCCCCCGGAGACAGTACCACCCTGCCGAGTGGCACATCCCGGTGTGTGCACCGGGGCTCTGCTCCGCCTGCCAGTGTTTTGAATTAACTGGTTTCCATGTTTACTTATGACCAACAGAATTTGAAAACCCAGCGGAAACTTGTAGTTGTTCTAGCGAATATCAGTTGTCTACAGTTACAGTAAATTTATGAGTTTAATGACTTTTGTAAGTGCTATTTTAAAGGGGCCGTTTCCAGAAATCCGTCACTCGTTGACATTGGAACCAGTTAATGCATAACATTGGGCGGGAGGTCCGCTGGCAGTCCACCACGGAGCTCTTTGAAGAACTCAGCGTTGACCTATTTTCGGCCATCTCGTCTCTCCAGGGTTTGTTCTCTCAGGGTTTTTATTTAGAAAGATTTTATCAACCACCGTCGAGTTCTTCTGCTTGTTTTTGACCTTCTTGCTTCCCGTTTATGTACGAGGGAACACATGCATGGAATTAATAATCCCTCATTTAATCCGCTCCGCTGTCGAGCACTGTTAAGATGAGACATGGAGTGGATTATTGATCGGCATAAACGACCTCGCACAATCAGATCCAAAATATAATCCGCTCCCAGTGAAGCGGATCTACTGCTGTTCTAGGTGTTTATATGACACATTTACAATCCGCTTGACCTTACTTCACCTTACTGCTTCACCGGAGCGGTTTTGGGCCGATGAAATAAGTCTCCCTCTTGACCTGAGTTTCTCTCAAATTTCCCCTCAAACTGAATAAAACAGACACTCTAAATTCATTTTTAGTCTTCTCTTGATTCCTTTCCCATTTGAATACAGTCTAGTCATTTGCAGCTTTTCGAGCTGAATTAGGGATTTGCTGATTGCTCCAGTTATTCTGCCATCACAGTCATCACTGTGATGGTTATTACCCCCGTGTGTTTGCGAGTGTCTGGGATTTGTACAGCAGTGGTGGGGTCAGTTTATTCATTTGTGTCTGCTTCCCACACTGGGACCTCAAATTAGCTGCTCGTGTTGTGTGTGGGATTCTGTCTGTGGGGAAGTTCCTGTTTTCTCATTAGTTTCTTTCTGGAACATGGAACTATAGCTTTAAAGAGCCCATATTCCTTCTCCCTTCATGGTTTTAAAGCAAAAACAACTGATTCCTCGAGTGCTATAAAACCTTCACCCAACACTGTTTTCATGGTGACAGAATTTATGGTGTGGGAATTAACAGCCCCACAAGCAGTGTCCTTGGGTCATGGCATTAGAGACCACTTTAATAAGGATCTCTGAAGGATCTCTTTTATTTTACATTAACTACATTGACTTTGTCAAATTATTGTCCAAAAGAATTGTGACTCTCGGGAAAGCGAAGCATCGAGTTTTTCCACATTGGTTATGCAGTTGATGAGGTGTGAGCACTGACATGCTCGGCATGAAAGACTGACAGCTTGAACTTCATTTTTAAGTCTGTTTTCGATGAATATAAAGTTGTGATTTGTGTTATTTAACTTGACTTTGATACAACTTGCCAAGTAGGAAATGGCCAAATCCAATTATGAAGTTGTCACTGACATAAAAGCTCGTCAACACTAATCAGGGCATTTTCATAGATCTGTGTCATCAGCATCAGCAGAAAGAAAAGTGCTTTTAACTTCATGAAAAAGCCATTTTTTTTTTTTTTTTTGCTTGAGATTGTAACTTCACACTATTGAAATGGTGGTGTGGATATATTGTGTGACAAAAACTAATAATTACAACAGGAGTGTCAAACATAAGGCCCGTGGACCAAAAGTGACTCTAATTCAGCACGCCAAGCCACAAACCCAATAGTACACATTTAAAAGATTTTTTTTCTTCAAGTGTAGGAAACACAGCACTGAGATCCTGAGATTGTTGTGAGCAAAATAGCATTACCCTCCAACTCATGCGGACGTGAAACTGGACTGCATGTGGCCCCTGAACTAAAATGGTGTTTGACACCTTTTGTGTGGACAATTGTAAAAATCCTTCTCTATGTTGTACTGACTGACATGGCCAAAGTAAAATTTCATTAAAATGATCAGTAAATCAGAACTGTATGCAACCCAACACTTCAAAAAAAAAAAAAAAAAATATCTAGAGCGAAGAGAAGATTAAGGGGAATATGAAGTCACCTTTTCCCACATTTTCCCTGGAGAGATGTCAGAGCGCTGACTGGAAACTCTGAGCTGCTCGTCACATTGATCCAGTTGTTGAAAGAGGCACTCGATATTTTTATCCTGTATCCTATGTGCCACAACAAAGAAAAAAACTTTAAAGGTCCCGTATCATGCTATTTTTCAGTCAGGTTATATAGGTCTCAGAAGCCCCAAAACATAGTATTTAAGTTTGTTCGCCCCAAATTCATCCGTTGTTCAGAGTTTCAGCGGTCTAAAAAGTCGCTCTGATGAGCCCTCCTCAGAACAGCCTGTTTCCGAGTGTGAGCGCCGACGGTCCGCAGGGCAATGTTTACTTTACTCGCGCTGTCATGGCTGCTTCCAGTGGCAATGAAACCTCCACGGTACTCCGATGTAATGAAGAAATCAAAAGGAATTTATTCCGGATCCACAAGACGATCTTCATACAGGAGCTATTAGGTAAGCAATCACCAACAGAAAACTTAGTTCACGCTACAGCTGCGGTAAGAAAAACTATGAAGCCTCCGTCCCCGCTTACGCCGGCACACGCCAACCCGTCCCTGGCCATTAGGCCGCTAATATAACCCAGCTGTGCGCCTCTCAGGGGGAGGTTCCATCAAACGTCATAATAAAATTCCGATCAAAATTATCTGAAGTAAACAAAACTTTTCTCCACGTAACTCATCAAACCAAAGCCTTCCTAATATCCTATCCAAACCCTCTGCAGTATGCAATGTAAATAAACAATCCAAACAATGAAATAACAGCATACCGATCTTACGTCTTTAAATATAGACTCTGAAAGTCTGAAACTCTGAAGTCTTAATAAGATAGATTAAATCAACAAATGTCCAAAAGTCCGTTGTAAGCCTTGGCTCATGCTTTGGCTCCTACATACCGGCCCCTAATTTCTCTTTTAAATAGAGACAATTACCAAAACTAATTAACGAAAAGAGGGAGCCAAAGCTTAACTTAACGAAAGTGTCTGTTGCTGGGTAACCAATACCTGGCGCCAGAGGTTACTAGCACGTGGCGCACCGTGGGAGGACGCTCCTCAACACTGCCTCATGCAGCTTCCTGGAGAAGACAGACCTTAGTAACGGGTCTGTCTAAGATGGTTGTCTTCGTCTTGATGCGAACCCGACGCACAAGTCCGCTCTTGTCAGGAATTGCCTCAATGACCTTGCCCAGGATCCAGGAGTTTCGTGGCGCAGAATCATCGACGACCAGGACGACGTCCCCCTCCGCGAAGTTGCGAGTCACACGCCTCCACTTTTGGCGCTCTTGTAGCTGAGGTAAGTACTCCCTTGTCCACCGTTTCCAGAATATGTCCACCATGTACTGGACTTGTTTCCATCTCCTGCGTGAATAGAGCTCCTCCTTCACAAAGAGACCAGGTGGCAGAGAAGGCTTTGACTGGAGGAGCAAGAGATGATTAGGGGTGAGCGCTTCCAGGTCCAAAGGGTCGTTCGAAGCTTTGGTTATTGGACGACTGTTTATTATGGCTTCTGCCTCACACAAGAGGGTGTGTAGGCCTTCTTCATCCAGGGTCTGGAGCCTTAAAGTAGTGCTGAGGATCTTTCGGATGGACCGGATCATCCGCTCCCAGACCCCGCCCTGGTGAGAACCAGTAGGGGGGTTGAAGATCCACTGGATGCCTTTCTGTCGCAGACTGCTGTCGATCTTGAGATTGTTCCATTGTTCCATAGCTCTCTTTAGCTCTTTCTCCGCTCCAATGAAGTTTGTCCCATTATCAGACCTGAGGATCTTCACCTGGCCTCTTCTCGCAAGAAAGCGTCGTAGAGCATGGATAAATGAGTCTGTGTCCAAGGATGATGCCACCTCAATGTGGATGGCACGGATAGCCAGGCAGGTAAAGATAACTCCCCACCTCTTCACCAAGCTTCTGCCCCGCTTAACCTCAAACGGACCGAAGTAGTCGACACCGGTGTTGGTGAAAGGGGGTTCATCTGGGAGTACCCTGTCCTGGGGCAAGTCTGCCATCTGTTGCTGCCCAGCGGCACCATGCGAGCGGCGACATGTGACACACCTTGAAAGGACTCTTCTTATTGCTGCGTGAGCACCAGGGATCCAGTACCTGGTTCTGAGCTTTGACAACACATGGTTACGACCACTGTGACCCACATTTTCATGGATATTTCTGATAATAAGTTCTGTTACTGGACAGTCCTTAGGTAGGATGACAGGGTGCATTGCCTCTTCTGGCATCGCCGATCTGCTGAGCCTTCCTCCTACCCTGAGGATTCCATCCAGAAGTACAGGTTTGAGCCTGTAGATGTGGCTGCTCCTTTTAATGCCGTAACCCTTCAGAAGTGCAGAGATCTCACCGGAGTACTTCCGCAGCTGACAGAAATGAATTATCTCCATCTCAGCTTCCTTCATGTTCTCCACTGTGAGGTTAGTCTTCTGTAGACTTGCCTTGAAGCTCCTCATCTCAGCCTGCACCTTGGGCGGAGTGAACATGGCACCCATTTCCTTTCTCTTGCGACACAGGATCAGCAGTATGCCTTTCAGCCTTAACATCCAAGCGACTCCCTTTTTCAGGCGCTCCCAGGTGGAGTAGTACTCCAGGAATCGCTGAACTGTGTCCAACTGCTCTTCGGCCACAGTAGTGCTAACCACTGCCTTTTTTATCTCTGGGTCCTCCATCGTTAGATTTCCAAAGTTGTCAGTGTTTTGAGGCCATTCCTCCTCAGGCTTGGTGAGGAAATCCGGCCCCTGTATCCAAGTCTCGTTGCGGAGAAAAGACTCCGCACTGAGTCCTCTGGATGCGAAGTCAGCAGGATTCTGTGTCGTCCTTACATACCGCCATTGTCCTTCTTCTGACAGCTTCAGAATGGTCTCAATTCGATTTGCAACAAAAGTGCGAAACCTGCTAGTTCTGTTTCTGATGTATTTGAGCACTGTGGTGCTGTCCGACCAAAACACCGATTCTTGTAGATGAAGCTTCATTTCTGATCTCAAGGTACTGTCCATGCGCGCTGCCAGAGTTGCCGCCACTAGTTCCATACGTGGGATCGTCAGGGGCTTGAGCGGAGCCACTCTGGCCTTTGCCATAACAAAGGCAACGTGAAGCTGATTATTCTCATTCTTCTGCAGCAGATAGCTCACAGTTTCGTAGCCTTCTTGGCTAGCATCCGCGAAGTGGTGCAACTGATTAAATGTTGCATTGCCAAAGCCTTTTGGCTTCAAACAGCGAGACACTTCAAAATCCTCCAGTCGCAGAAGGTCCTCCATCCAGCTGTTCCATAGTTGAGCAAAGTGTTCGGGGATGTCATTGTCCCATCCCAACTTGAGGCGACAGAGCTCTTGGAGGATTCTTTTTGCATTCAGGACCACCGGTGCTAGAATGCCCAGTGGATCATAGATTGAGCCAACTACAGAGAGAATGCCTCTTCTCGTGGGTGGTTTTGCTTGCAAGACGATCTTGAACTTGAAGCTGTCATTCTCTGTGCACCACCGGACTCCTAAAGCTCGCTCGACAGGGAGTATGTCCAAGTCAAGATCCAGGTCCCTTAGCTCCTCTGCTCTTTCCTTTGCAGGGATAGCTGACAACACGACACGGCTGTTGCTAACCCACTTGGCGAGCCGAAATCCTCCAGAGGCAAGAATGTCTCTCAACTCATAACACAAGGACACTGCTTCCTCTTCAGAACTAACCGATTTAAGGCAGTCATCAACGTAGAAGTTTTGAAGCACAGTGTTGACCCCTCCAGTGCTGAACTGTTCTTTGTGGTCTCGTGCACACTTCTGTAGGGCAAAGGTGGCACAACTTGGGGAAGAAGTGGCACCGAATATGTGCACTCTCATTCTGTACTCCGTGAGGTTTTGGCTGATGTCACCAGATGGCCACCAGAGAAATCGGAGAAGATCTGCATCCTCGTCTGGCACCCTGACTTGGTGGAACATGGCCTCCACATCTGCCATAAGAGCAACCTCCTCTTGTCTGAATCTAGTGATGACACCGAGCAGCGTGCTAGTCAGATCCGGCCCTTGAAGCAGCTGCTCATTCAATGTGTATCCTTGATAAGACGCCCCACAATCGAAAACCACTCGGATCTTCTTCTTCTTGGCATGATACACGCCATGGTGTGGCAAGTACCAAATCTTTCCATCATTGCGGCTGAGGTCCCTCTCAGGAACCTTGACTGCATACCCCTTTGTAATCCAGTCTTCCACAAAGGCTGAGTAGTCAGTATGGAAGTGAGGATTTTTCATGAACTTCCTTCTTAGGTTGAGAGCTCGTTGTTCAGCCACTCTTCTATTGTTTGGCATTTTGATGGCTGTGTCCCTCAGTGGTAGACCAATGCTGTAGTGACCCTCTGTCAGCTTAGCAGACTTTGACACCATCTCCAGGAACTGGACATCCTCTCTTGACATCTCCTGTTGGTCATCTCGGCACTCTGGGAAGTCATTCTTGAACTGCTGATGCCACAGCTCGTTCAGCGTGACCACTGTTGTGCGGTTGGAGGTAACCTGAATGAGTCCACTTGTAGTTCCATGGCCGTTGTCTCCTCTGAGGGGGCCATTGATGATCCAGCCCAGTCGGGTTTTGACCGCGTATGGCCCATTTTCCACGCTGGGCACCACTTGCCACGGCTCCATAGCCTTGGGCACATCCGTGCCGATGAGAAGGCCAACCTCTGCCTGGATCTTAGGGATCTTCACCCGACTGAGATGAGGCCACTTGTTCACTTCCTCTTGCAGTGGGATGTTCTGTTTGCGAGCAGGGATCTCCTTCTGACAGTAGATGTCGGGCAGTTCCAGGTAGTCATCACTGTTCATGCAGCTGACCTCGAGGCCAGACACCACCTGGCTGCTCACAAGCCGCTCGCCTCCCATGGTCTTCAGCAAGATACTAGTTCTTCTGCCGGAAATGTTAAGTGAGGTCATCAGCTTCTCGGTGCAGAAAGTGACGTTGCTGCCTGGGTCGAGGAACGCATAGGTCGCCACCACCTTGCTGCCCCTTTTGGCTTTGACGTGGACTGGAACAATAGCCAGGATGTTGTCCATGTTGCCGGCCCCAGTAGCTCTGCAAGGCCTACTCTCTGCGCTGATGCATCCACTGACCACTGAAGTGGCCTTGCTTCTTTCTGATGACTCGCCCTGTTTTGACTCTTTGGATGCGTCGTTGAAGTTCTCCTTCTTCGGCTTTCCCTCACCAGATGTCCCTTGATTTCTGTTCTTTATGTGAAGAACTGTTGGATGGCTGAGCTGGCAGACTTGACAGCTCACCTTTTCATTGCAGGCATTCGCCATATGTCCCCGCTTCAAGCAACCGAAGCACAAACCGTGTCTTTTGAGGAAGTCTATTTTCTCAGTGTGGAGTGACCTCTTCATCCTTTTACAGTTCTCCATGGCGTGTTGTCCTTGGCAGAAGAGGCAAGGGGTGGAGAAGGCACAAAAAATATCCCCCTTGGCTTGGACCTTTGTTTCCAGTGGGCTGTTGACTGTAGTAGTCGCCATAGTAAAAACCCTCCGAGTAGCGCTCCTTCTGATTGATCTCTCATCCATGTTGTGAGCTTTATCTCGGCCTTTGTTTCCATCAACGATGTGACCGAAGAGAGGGTGCAAGGCTTCTTTGGATTGTCGGTTAACAAAGTCTACAAGGTCGCTGAACCTAGCTCTACGTTGTTCTTCTTCTTGGAGATTGTAGGCTTTGCTTCTCCACCTTTCCCTCTGCTTGTACGGAAGCTTGGCGATAATGGCTCGCATATGGGACACGCTGTCGAGCTCTTCCATATACTCCATGTCCCTCATGGCGTTGAGACATCCAGTGAGGTACAGTCCAAAGGAGTGAAGCGCTTCTCCATCATCTGACTTGATGGCAGGCCAGTTCAGTGCCTTGTCAATGTAGGCCATTGAAATCTTGTATCTGTCTCCAAAGTGCTCCTTTAAGAGCTTCTTTGCTGTGCAGTAGCCATGTTCTGGTTCCATGTGAAAGCAACTTCTGATCAGCTCTCTGGGTTGTCCTTCTGTGTACTGCTCCATGAAGTACAGCCGGTCTTTGTGGCTTTCTGTTTTGTCCTCCACTCCCTGTTCAAAGGCCCTAATGAATAACCTGTACTCCAGAGGGTCCCCCTTGAATATTGGAATCTTCTGAGGAGGCAGAGCAGTTAGATTCTGCTGTTTGACTAAGAAGCCCATGATGCCTTGTGTGGATTCTTGATGTGGAGCTTCCTGCTCCCTCTGTGTAGCTCTAGCAGGAATACTGTGGTTGATGTTGCTGGTCGGCTCTGTTCTGTCAGCAGCAGGGTGAGTAGGCATGGCTTCTTTGCGAGCTTGTGCAATCTGAAGATATGAGTTCATTCCGTCTTCTTGGCTCACACAAGATGCACCTGCCTGGCTTGCCAACTCCTCCAGCACTCTACACTTCGCTTCTGAGGCAGCTAAAGCAGTCTGAATTTGCAGTTCTTCTCTGTCTGCTTTTAGCTTCGCCTCCTGTTCATCGAGCAGTCTCTTCTGTTTTAAGGCTGCAGCTTGGGCTAGTAACTCAGCCTTCTCCAATTCAGCTTTCACACGCGCTGATGAAGCAGATGATGATGATCTGGATAGTGTTGCTGAAGGCGTCTTAGATCCTCTCTTTTTCCTAAAGCCTGTGACAGATGCACTATCTTCAGGTGCAACCTCGATATCTGTCTTCTCTGCATCAGTTAAACGCTGTTGCACCTCCTTAATCCATGCCTCAGCTTTCAAGGTGAAACTATAGAACAGGTCCGCCTTGGGTGTGAACCATCCGTCCTGATCTGCCTTCATCTCATCTTCTGATATCTCACTCAATAACGCTTTGACTGAGATATTAAGTTCACAAAACTCTCCAAATAGCTTGTTGAATTCAACCATCAATGTTGTCTGTACAACTGGCAGATTATTGTCATCACCAGCCTCCATGAGCTGATTAATCTGATTCATTTTACTTGTCAGCCGACCGAGCTTAGCCTTTCTATTGTTAATAGCATGACGGATCTTCTCCCCGAGGGCTTTCTCAGTCATTTTAATCCTTCTAGATTCAGCACGCTGTGACACTGACGCAGATTCCTCCACTTGGCTCATGTTGACTGTATGTTGCAGCTATTGAAAGTCACTGTAACGGCTGTCACGCAGTTCTCCACAGCGAGCCTGTCAGTCCAAAATGAGGGCAAACCGAGCTTTCCGTTACACACCTCAGGAGCCTGTCAGTCAATGACGAGGGCAAAATGAGTCCGCAGCACAGCGCATCCACTTGGAGAAAAGGCTTAAACAGCGCCCACGTTATCGATCTTCATCACTCACTGCTGGAGTCTTTACCTTTTTCCTTTTTTCCCATTAATCCAGGAATCCTTGGTCCACTTTTTCCACTTGGGGCGGAGTTTTTCTTACAAATGTGAGCGCCGACGGTCCGCAGGGCAATGTTTACTTTACTCGCGCTGTCATGGCTGCTTCCAGTGGCAATGAAACCTCCACGGTACTCCGATGTAATGAAGAAATCAAAAGGAATTTATTCCGGATCCACAAGACGATCTTCATACAGGAGCTATTAGGTAAGCAATCACCAACAGAAAACTTAGTTCACGCTACAGCTGCGGTAAGAAAAACTATGAAGCCTCCGTCCCCGCTTACGCCGGCACACGCCAACCCGTCCCTGGCCATTAGGCCGCTAATATAACCCAGCTGTGCGCCTCTCAGGGGGAGGTTCCATCAAACGTCATAATAAAATTCCGATCAAAATTATCTGAAGTAAACAAAACTTTTCTCCACGTAACTCATCAAACCAAAGCCTTCCTAATATCCTATCCAAACCCTCTGCAGTATGCAATGTAAATAAACAATCCAAACAATGAAATAACAGCATACCGATCTTACGTCTTTAAATATAGACTCTGAAAGTCTGAAACTCTGAAGTCTTAATAAGATAGATTAAATCAACAAATGTCCAAAAGTCCGTTGTAAGCCTTGGCTCATGCTTTGGCTCCTACACCGAGCCTGCATCTGGGTATGCACATGAATGTATCTGGCCACGCCCACTCTCTCACACACACACACATGGTGGGGGCACAGTCAGGGGGATGATTAATTAAATCCGTTTATTTCAGGATAAGCGGACCAAACTCAAACTCCACCGGTTGAGCAGGCATTTTCACAGAATGTGGTGCAGCAAGACAGGGAGGAAACAGTTTTCAAATTTGAACCTCATAATGAGGCTACAGCAACACATACTACGATAAACTCTTCACAAAGTGAGAAATGCATAATATGGCCCCTTTAAAGTTTAAATTTGAAGGTCATTATGACAATATTTGACCAAAATATTGATGCCCCCTGTATTTAACAAAAACATAACCTCACCACAAAAAAAAAAAAAAAAAAAAAAAAGTTTTTATACTGAATTTTGGTCAAAAATGTCAACAGATATTTTCTCAACTCTAAAATATTTGATTGAAAGCTGCGCTTCACTGTGTTTTAATCAAAAATCCAACAGTCGTTTTTGTCCAGAGTTGTCAGTTTGCAATTTGGCCATCTGTGAGGAGCTGTCCATGGTGCTGAACTCTGATCCTCTGCATTCTATTCTTCCTGCAAGTACACCACAGTTTTAGCACTTCAGTAAAGATTCTGAGACATAATACAGATTACAGCAACACATGTTCTACCACACACCTCCCTCTGAATTACACTTTAACAAACCCACTGAACACCTGTACTGACCAGGGTCTGCACTTTGCTGCCTTTGGCATTCATTGTTTGTGTAATTATAATGAACAGAGACTGTTACAGGAAAACAGTTCTTTTAAAGTTGATTCACAGAAAGAGATATGTGACTTGAATATGTCAGTACAGTTAAAATGTTGAGAATGTCTCACACAAGTGAGAGAATGTAAGGAAAAATGGTATGTTTTACTATGACAATTCAGTAAACACTATTGTGAAAACAGATTTTTGGGGAACTCACAATGTTGACATTCAAAGTCAGGGGGAATACATTTATAAGGAATACAACACAGTGATACTGACTGGGGGAAACACTAGTTTATGGAAGGCAGTAGTTTACTAAATTGGAAATTGTTTTTCAGCTTTTTCCCTGCTCTTCCTGGAAGAGTTGTGATGGATTTTCTCTGTTATTCCTAGTTGAATTACACATCATTGCATCCTTTTTTATATACTTTTCATAGCATGTCCTTTTTAGAATGAAGGTGTTTTTGTAAATATGCTCATATGGATTTTTTTAATGCTCTAATTTTGTTGTAGCCTCACACACATAAAAGTAACAGATCAGTAATGTCAACATCTCAACCCAGTTTACATGTGCCAATTATGATGTTCATTTGTTCACTGACAATTGTAAGTTCGGTCATGAACTGGGAGTGTGGAAGTGGAGTAAATCTAGCTGTATTTTCAGATTGTTTTTTTGCGTTTATGGACTAGGGTGCGATGCCACTGCTTTCCCCGAACACACACTTGTCACCAGTCTTGTGCATTATCTCTGTTAGGATGCCCATCAACTTGAGGATCACAGCAGAGATATTGTCAGCAGGCCACCCTGAAGCAGTTATCTCTGCTGCCTGATGCTGATCTAAAGCAGTCCCCTGTGGCCCACCCGAAAGGCCCGTGTTGGCTATCAGCTTAGAGCAGTTTGATTATCTGTAGACATCGATTTCCACTTAAAAGGAGCCAAGTACAGCAGTGTCCGACCAGAGCTCTTGGCTTTCTAATGAGCGGAGAGAGTAACTGTGGGTGGAAAAGTGATGCATTCAGAGAGGTAGAAGGAGATTAAAGGTCTAAATGTGGAAAACAAACACCAGCAAAACATGGTACTTTAAGGCCCTTCGCTCTATTACCTAATAGTTGTCGAACTTTACATAGTAATTTCGAGCATTTGTGTTTTCAAATATCAGCATTGTACAATTTTCTCTGAATACTGTTAAACAATCTCATTATCTGTGTGTTAGCTGCAATGATCATTTGCAAATAACCTAAATTGAGTTTAAATTGTGTTTTCACTGACAAACTAACTGCAGGTTCAAGTTGAGCACAATACATGAATAAACCAGTCAGAGTGCCATTTTATATTTGATTTATGAAGCAGCTGCTTATTCTTGGAATAAGTGATGGATTTCCCAACATCTTTCTGAACCCATCACAACGGGAATCAGCTGTGCAACAAACAAAATGTGAATGTCTGTCAGCTCAGCTCAGAGGTCTGAATTGATAGTGTCTATTAAATCCTGACCCACCATAAAACACGTAAAAAAAGCCACTGCTGTCATGCACATGAACAGGAAGCAATGATGTGCAGACAGATGTAGCTGTCTGGTGCCTCTAATATCTCATTAACTCAGAAAATATGACAGCAATCAGCATGTATATTTTGTATTGCATGAGCAAGACTTGCTGCAGTCTTCAGCAATGTTTCATTTGGTCAATTCAGTCACTTCAAGACTGCAGTATATTACTCCAGTTTTGAAAGCTTTAAACATTCAAAGGTAGCAAAGAATATCTGTACTTTTTGCAAAATCTCACAGGTAGAGCCATTCATGTTTAAGGCTAAAAAAAAGAGAAAATAATTCACATTTAAATTTTATTCATAGTGATGATGGAAGTTGTCACTTCTAATATTGTGAATGCAAAACAACATGTGAACTGCATTTTTTGTAAGCATGAAAAATTGGCTTTGTTGACGCTTATTTATGGTGCTTCTGCTTGTGAATCCAGCATCCAGTCTTAGTGTGAGTGTGTCTGACTGTGTGTCTTCGTGTGTTTGTCCTGTGATTGGCTGGTGACCTGTCCAGGGTGTATCCTATCCTGCATTGGATAAAAACATTTTGAAAATAGATGGATGGAAAACAGTTTAAACCAATGCATGCAGAATAACAACTATGATCATTGTTATGTTCTGATGGTTTTCACTTTCAAAGTCGAAGATTTGCACTGCCGTCTCTCAATAATCGGTAAGCGAAGGCACTGACAGTTTTGCTGTTAATGAGGCAAAATAAAAAGAAAAGGAAATCTCAATTTAAATCAATGAAGAATTCTCATAGTCATTCACATATCATGCTCAGTGCATGACATTGTGACATTCTGTCTTTACTTTGCAATTTAAAAAAGTGTATTTATTGTGCTTTTTACAGTTCATATTGATTCTTTTTTAAGATATCACTTCTCACTCAATGTGGGGTATAGTTTCAGAAAATGACATTTTATTCCACCAGCAGTAAAAACATCTGTCTCCACTCTGTATGGGTGTCAAATAGTGCTTCACGTTTGCACCAAGACTTGCTTTGGTCTGGAGAAAGACTTTCATGTTTTGTCTGTTTTGTTCGGAGGGAACTGAACATTGTCTCAGGCTGGTGACAGATGTGTCACTGCAGTGAGTCGAGAGCAAACATCAGAAGCAGTGACAGGTCTGCAGCCGCACTGACACGAGATTAACTCTCCACAGGCTGTAGAGTATCAAGGTCTGTTGTTATAATGTCATGTGTCGTGCTGCCGGAGAGGATGTGACCCACACAGAGGTCGTAGGAGAAACAGCGGGCAGGAGGCCAGATGAGACCGACACCTTCCAACACCAAGGTTACACGACTACACACACGCCCGTGCACGTCGATGTGTGGCACCCACTGCTCCTCTTCCAGAGGTTACTCAGCCGGTGGACAGCAAAGCAGCAGAGTGGAATTCCCACAACTGAACCAGCTGACTGACATGAGCATGAAAGAAGCTTTTAGCCATGGCCAAGTACAAAGAGCCTCCTGTCACAGCAGGGGAGGGCCAGGATGGGAGCAGTGGGGAGGCAGAGCCTTAATCTGTCCCACAGGTGAGACACAAGAGCGGCATGAGGAAGGTGGTGGAGGTTTAAATTGACAGCCTGGCAGTGGTGAGCTGAGTCGGTCCCAGAGGACGGAGACACCCGGACAAGCCCGAGCTGATGTTTAATTCATTGCTTCATATAAGTCATCCCGATTGATGTGCCCTGACTTACATGCTATGCTGCCTTCTGGATAAGTCAAGAAGTTCTGTGGCAATGTGGTGCAAAGACCACAGCCAACTGATCTGCATCACAGGTTTACATCACTTTGAAATTATGCTGGTTCGTATTTTATAAGCATGCTCCAAGCAGTTCTGAAGCCAGAAAATGAAAACATCTAAGCTCTAAATGTACCCCTTCACCTATCTTAAGCACAACCTTTATCTATTATAACGTCATTCCTCTGAACCCAGTGTCCTCTTAGATTTCTTTTTATTATCTGATTTTAAATGAAGTACTAAATATTTTAGTGTCACTTTGACTTTTTTCTTTTGCATTTTAATATTTGATTTTGTTTATTTCTTTAAATTCAACTTTTTAATTTTTTTCCCTTTACATTAAATCCAATGTATGTGTTTGTGCTTTTTGAGTTTATTACCTCAGTTTCATTTTGTTCTCTTGCGTGATTGCATTTTGTTTAAACATTCAAATGACACCAAATAAACATGGAATCTAGATCAGGTGAATTCAGTTTTGATAACTTTTCATTAATCTTTGTTTAGATTCAGGCTGATGGATTCTGCACAACTTGCAATGTGATTTATCACTTTTGAAAACACGCAATTTAAACCAGTGTCTCTTTTAATAAGAAAGTGTTTGAAAACATGCAACAAATCTAATACACCTATAGCAGGGCTTTTATTTTATAAAAGACATTTCCTACACTGTACCTCAAAATTGAACTTTTTCATCATCACGATTGCTTCATTCATCTTCAGCAAATTCAGATTTATTCACTCTAAGTTTTCGATATGTTTGATAACTTTCTCTGTCACTGTGTTTAAATTAATTTTTGAGCTGGAGAAAACTCATAACTGAATAAAATCACTCAATGATGATCTCAAGCAAACAACACAAAGCCAACACTGCTTCCAGTTGATTTTCCTCATGCAAACAGGAAAATGCAAAGCCCTCATTTGAAAGCTTTGTTTGCAATACGATGTCATTGTGTTATTCTGAGTAAATCACATTCAAAATACACACAAACTGAAAGCTTTGTGAAAACATTCAAGATTCAAGATTCTTTATTTGTTTATTCTTTATTTCCTGAACAGTGCAGTTGCAGCAGGTTCACTACAGTGCAATAAAATTATTAGAAGTACCATAGAATAAGTAGCAAATAGTACACAATGGGCCATTTTCACAGCTCCACTACTTCCTGAAATTAACTGTGCACATTCATTTCCTGTCTTGTATTATTGGCCAAAATGATTAATCCAGGTGTGTCTTGTTGCAGCAGTCTAAACCAGACACACCTGGATTAATCAGTTTGGCCAATAATGCAAGACAGGAAATGAATGTGCACAGCTATTTTCAGGAAGTAGTGAGGCGGTGAAAATACCCAATAGTAAGTAAAAATGTCAACAATAGTAAGTAAAGTGTTTAATAATGGGTAAAGAGAGGGACAATATGCAGAGTAATAAATAATGTTTTTTGGCTATTTGTCTAAGGTAGGTGGATCATAAAGTAAAGTATTGCACTTAGGAATAAATAAATAGTGGTATTGCACATAGTAATACGTGTACATGAGTGGTGGTGTCAATATTGCACGTGAAAGACATGGTTCACAGTGATCTTTATAGAAGGTGTTCATGTCATGCCATGATTTATGAAGGATCTTAAATCAGGTCCCCAATGTCATCCCGACTGACATGCATGGAAAGACAGACGATCTTCAACAAAGCCCATCTCTCTGAATCAGACCATTCAGAGTCTCAGTCTCTCAGAGGTAGAGCCTGCAAATGGGCTCATTTAATGGTTCTGCTTGTAATAAGGACATGAAATCGATTCTGCAAATATATGCTCTGTATGGGATGTTTGACTTTCTAATGGTCATTGCAGTTCCGTTAATTGACAAGTGACTCATCTGTATGAGCGAGATAATGGACTAATACTGTGGAAACAAATACGGAGGAGGGATTTTCTTCTTTTTGTGTTTGGTCTGGTCTCAAAGAAAATAATTCCTCAAGCAGTAATGAGCAGCAGTTAGAAAGAACAAACCTGGAGGCTTTTGACTGTTTTCTTGCAATGTCCATTAGAGAAGTGTAAGTGAGAGATTACAATACATAAACTTACTAGTTTATGTTTTAAACTTGTGCTTTTAGTGAAATGAGTTCTGTAACTGAGATTATACTACAGTTATGCTATTAAAAAAATCTTGCTGAAACTGTATTTGTTCCTCATAAAGTGTGACGGAGTTGTGAAAAAAGGTTGTGTTTCATTGACTGGAAATGTAGAATGAAATCTCTGCCCCTGATAATGATGCTTAATGTGGAGCCTCAGGTGTTTCTCCACATTCCCCTCACAGTTCCCAACATTTCCCGCAGGGGATGGTATTTGTCACATGAGTCCTCACTGTCACCTTCACTTAAAAGCAGAGCAGCTTTGAAAAACTGTGGAGCAAGACCATTCGCCATCTGTATTCTGCAGTTCAACCATCCATCCAGAGTTAGTCCTGATTCCTGCAGTGCTCTTCACTGCAAAGTGCCAGACACATTTTTTTTTTAAAAAACAAGCTGACTGAAACAAAAGTTTTCATCTAACTCATAAACAATAATCCATCTGTCATCTCTTGGAAGCACTTTGCTGAAGGAGCCCTTGTCATCTGTAGTTTTCTTTTCTTTTCCCTTGATGTTTGAACCTGTTCGATATTTGACTCTGCCAAGGGCGACGCTTACCATATCTTCAGGAAAACATGAACTTGAACATTTATGTCACAGAGATCTTCTCTGTGAAGGACGAGAGACTAATCAAGGATGCATGACAAGACTGATAAATATAAAACAAAATTGAATGCAATGGATTGCAAAGCTCACAGCCGATGTTTTATTCCAGGAAAGCATAAATAACATTTCACAGTTTGAATGAAAAGAATTTTACAATTTCAGGGAAGATATTGAGTCATTTTGAAAATTATGTCTCTACCTGTATTTTTGTCACATTTTAGTCTGTAAACAAAGTGATCAGTTCCCAAGGAAGTGAGAACTTCAGCAAGGCTGAAGTGTTTTTGGTAAACACTCGGGGTGGGACAAGACACAAATTCCACAAGATCGAGACGAGACGAGATTCTAATTAACTTTATAAAGATACAAAAACACATTTTCAAATGTGTTTTCACTTTATTCAACAGCAACATTAACAATCTTATATCAAGTGCAACCGTTAAACACAAACTTAAGAGTAACTTCTGTTCCAGAATCATTCTTCAAATGTTCCTTCAAAAACAGCTGCAGATGAGAGGTCTTATTAACTCTGCAATTTAACTGCATACTTAGTGCAAAACAAATTTGCAAAACATTGATTAAAACTATTTTAAAAATATTATGACTGCAATCTAATCCAGGGTTGAGCGGACAGCAACATTAACAATCTAAATAAAGTGCAACTGTTAAACACAAACTTAGGAGTAACTTTGTTCCTCACTCTTTTTTCAAATGTAATAACTTTTGCCCTACTAATGCCCAATCAAACCACTGCGCACAGACGCCATGACTGCATTTACGCTTCATGCCACTAGGTGTGCTGTTTGCATGTTCAATCTTATTTTACACAGACACCACAGAAGAAGGGGGAGCAGCCGCTGCAGGCTCTCTCTGCATGTTGTTAGAAAAAGAGTGTGAGCCGGCAAGACGCTGTAATATGTTCAATGATGCGATGCACCGTTTTTTCAATAAAAGAGATAGAAATAGATTATCTAATAGATAGATAGAAATATATCGTTCAACACGTTGATGAGAAATCTCGCGGCATTTTGATCTTGCGAGATATCGTGACACAAGATGCCGTCCCATCCCTACTAAACACATAATTGTTAAGAAAGAAAACATGACCAGACCATATTGAGATTCAGAGATGCAGTTATTCAATCTGGATACTTGCTGAATTTCCCAAACTGTTTCAAAGAAAGATCATAGAAGACTGCTGCATTTTGGAGGTAAAGTTCCAGGTTGATGTGACGATTGTCAGTACGTACAGAAGTATACAGAAGTCATGACTTTGGTGTAGTATTTCCATTTAAAGCTCAAAGGAGACACAGTCAGCCCCGTGACATGCGGGAGAAGCAGCAGTGGTGAACAAAGAGCTTTGGCCGTCAGCCTTTTGTGTGGTCACTGCAGTGTGAAATGCTGCTCCGCTCCGCTCCGGCTCCGTCTCTTCAGGTTTGATGATGCTTCATAATCAGCAGCTCCCTCAGATATGAGCCGGGCTCCGAGCCGCATGATAGTCACTGAAGGAGAGGCCAGCTGTGAGAGAGAAAGAGACACATATGAGTTCCTAGTACAATGAATATGATAAAGATTCTTTTAAACATCTATGTAATTCTGGCTATAGTCAATAAAGAATCGAATCATTACATTACCAAGATAATCCCTCACAAGTGACTCTATTAGGGCTGGGTACTGTTAGATATTTTTTGGGTACAAGTACTTTTTCGATACCTCATGTACAGTACTGGTTCCTGAACGGTACTTTTTTTGATACCTGCCTTCACGGCGCAGACGACGCCACGACTGCATTTGCACTTCATGCCACTAGGTGTGCTGTTTGCATGTTCAACCTTATTTTACACAGACAACACAGAGGAAGAAGAGCGCTGCAGGCGCTGCAGGCTCTCTCTGCATGTTGTTAGAAAAAGAGTGTGAGCCGGCAAGACGTGGTAATATGTTCAACTAGAAATTGGCACTCAGAGAGCGCAGACCTCCGCCACAGCTCAAATCAGTCACCAACAACAATAAGAACACCATATACGAGGGGGGACCCAAAAATAACCGGAATTTGGTCATAAAATACTAATAATAATGAGTTTCAACTTCTGGCCGTCAGATGTGCTACAGGTAAGCCTCGTGCATATCTGTGAAAAAACTGAGCTCCCAGAGTGACACTGACGCCTGTCAGGTGCTATTTATAGCAGGGCCGTTTCTTCCTATAGGCCAACTAGGCGAACGCCTTGGGCCCCCAAGCCACCAGGGGGCCCCAAAGCTGCATGTTCAACCTCTTCTGAGGATAATTAAAATGTCCTGTTTTTATCTGTAGCTCGCTCTTGTATTTATTACACCTCTTACATGCTTAAAAATAAACGTCGGATATAAATAAAATAAACTGCAATGATAAGCTGTGGCTGGTGCTTTTGTGGCATTATTAGTCTGTTGGACCGCTCTGTCACACAGCAAGTGACGTCACATAGCGCCCGCCGACAGGTACGATGGGAATGATGGACAGCTCCCCGTCATTAGCGAGAGGATTAACAAAAAAACCATAATGGCATCAACAAGAAATTATCCCAGCGGTGAAAAATGGAGGAAAAAGAAGACTGAGGAAGAAAAACGTTCAAAGGATAAAGGTAAGTCATTTGTTGGTGATGTGGGCTGGAGATGTGGAGGTGAAACAAGTTAGGGTTAGTTTTTTTTTTAGGTAAAGTTTTTTTTATCTGTTCGTAACAAACTCAGCTTTCATGTTTGTCTCATGAAAGTTGGCCTGTCTTGCCATGGGAATGATTGGCTGATTCCTGACCCGTAAACCCGTTTATTCAGATTATAAGGAGGGAGGGCATGTTGTAGTAGTCTGCTCTGTCATTGTTCAGTGGAAGTTGTCTTTCACATATTTTACACTTTATTTTATGATTAGTTAGAATTAATTTACTAAGTTTAGTGTGTATTGTATAGGGCTCTAATTAAAACTGTGCTACTTTTTTAATTTTAATTTAAAGAACTATTTTAAAGGTTTGTGTTTTTATCGATCAATAAATCAATATTTATTTAATAGAGCCCTTTACAACACATACAGTGACCAAAGTGCGCTCCAAATATATATGTATATATATGTGTGTATATATATATTAGGGCTGAACAATATGGGCAAAATTTCATATCTCGATATCCATGCCAGATATCTCGATATCGATACGATATATTATAAAGGATTCAGTGAAAGTTAAGCATTTTTCAGAAAAATCAAAACAACATAATACAAAAGGATGTAAAAAAAAATGCAATTTTATTTATGAGAACTCGCTGCCACTACCACCAAACTCGTTTGTGTAAATTCTGCAACTGCCCTCTGCCATCAGCTGTCAACCAGTAAACGAGGTTTGTGGTTGGCTGGCCTTACCTGTGCAGGGGCGAGCTTACATGCAGGGCAAGCAGGGGAAATCTTGATATCATTGATTCTGAAAAACTAATGTCCTGAATGTTCATATCCTGATATCGATATGATAACGGTATATCATTCAGCTCTTATACATACATACATATATACATATATTAATAAAAATAACTACATAATTTAAAACCAATGAAACAAATAATAAAACAATATTAAACCAATAAAAACAAATACAAGTAATGTGTTTGATTAGTGTGTCTTACGTGATTTATAAATATTAGACATGGTGTTTTGTTCTTATTTTAGACTGTTGTGGCAGTGGTTCATTTGTCTTAGTTTTATTAATTTAGTACAATTGGTAAACTAATGCAGAAAACTCTTAAAAGTGGCAAGTTTGTAACTGGTTATACATTTCAAAGGGACACTGCGCATCACAATGTTTACTACAAAAACAGATTAATTTTAATTTTCTGTATTACTGCAACAACACTAATAATAAAATAGAAGATGTACTCAGGATCTATTTTTTGCTTGATAACCTAATGAGCTTTGTCTTTGCAGGAGCAATTCTAAAATATTTTGGAGCTCCAGACATCGAGCCTGAGAGATCGTCTGAACATCTTGACCAGGAAGCCCCAGGGCCATCAAGTGCTTCCAAACCTCCTTCTGTCCAGGAAGCATCAACTGCACATGGTCAGCTGTCTGTTTTGGATCCAGCTGACTGGCCAGTGGCCATCACTTTTCTCTGATTCATTCAGAACAGATATAGTCGGCAGAGGGCCGTTTCAGATCAGTTCTGTTTTAACGTTCCCCAGAAAAGAAGATAGCAGAAAGTAGGGCTATCACGATATCAAATTTTCTCTTGACGATTATCGTGGGCAAAAAATATCACGATAACGATATTATCACGATATCGGCAAAAATTTAACTAATAATGGTACAAACATTTAGATTCATCTTTAATTTTATTTTTGTTTGTTTTCTCTCTTTTCCCAGATGAATTACATTCAGAATACCTGTCAAATGAGGTGTTGAAACAATATGAGAACAGTGACTGTACAACTGCACACAAAAAGTGTAGTTACACTCAACTAATTAAAATCTGATGAACTGATTAACAGAGGATCCACAGCAGAGGCATAATTTACGTAGGGTTGGTGGGTTATGAAAACCCATGGGCCCTGTTGGGGTGAAATCCTGTACCACCACCACACTGCCGATAACTTTTGTTTGTTTGTTTAAATCCGAGGCGGAATGAGCGCAGCAGCTGCTTCTCTCCAGCCAGAGGCGCCGCTACTGGCTAGGGCCCCGAGCTGAAGGGGGCCCCAAGGGACGGCTGACATCAGTCAATTTCAATGACAGATTTAAGGCGCTACACTAGACGCTGCAACGACAACGTGTCGAAAATCCCCCGCATGGGGCCCTTTTCCGAGTACTCACCGGTTAGTTGCTGGAAGGGGGCCGGCGGAGAAGACGGCGAATATCAGCGACACAACTTGAAACCCCCCGGACACATTACAATGACACGTCTGGAACCTACCTAATGGGGCCCCACTACTACCCGGCTTGCATCAACGTGCAGTCAGTGTTGCTAAACACACTTTTTTCGGGTTAGGATAGAGCGTCTCACTGTCGTTGTCGGCCACCGCCGACATGTTTAGTTCACTCGAGACGCTCGCTAACTGGGAGCCACGCTAGCTTGGAGCCGAGCCGCTACCGCTGCTCTGCTGTGTTTACATTTGAGGAGAGGGGGAAAGGTGGGGGTGCTGCAGGAGGGAGACGAAGCAGGGCGGAAGAACAGGAGCAGATTTTGAAAATACACGTTTCAAGTGGCACTAGATCCTCTTTACGATATTATCATGTGCGCATTTTGAGCACGATATTGAAATTTCATTTTTTATTACCACGATTATCGTCGATACCGGTTTACCGCGACAGCCCTAGCAGAAAGCTAGGAAGCAGAAATTTTGAAAGCAATATACTGTGACTGTTACTGTGAATGGTGTGCTATTAGCTGTTGTGCTGAGTGTGAGTGACACTGTAGTGTTAAGTATTATTTTAAGCAGTGGTTTGTGTTGATTGTTGCACTTTAAAATACATGTTGATTTGTTATGTTTTCTTATTTAAAGTAAACATTTTTTAATAAAGTCTCAATCTGTTTTATTTATTGACATATAGGATGGTTTTCCTTGTATTATAGTTTTATCGGCCTGAGTGACTCAACATTTGATTTTAACTGTAGCCTAGGCTTAGAAGACCATCTAAAGGGTTCGGAATCTCTTCATTACAGTCTGACAAAATAGGGGCCCCCACACAACATCTTGCCTAGGGCCCCCATGAAGCTAGAAACGGCCCTGATTTATAGTAACAGAGTGCAGCAGCGGTCTGCGATTTTTCCAAAATGGCGACATTGACTGGAAAGCCAGAGCACCGCGCAAACATTAAATTCTGCTTTTAGCTTGGAAAAAACAGCAGCAGAAACACTCACCTTGTTGCAGCAAGTCTACAAGGATGATGCTCTGGAGAAGAATCAGGTCCATTAGTGGTTCGGGCGGGTTAAGAAGGGCCAGATGTCCGCGCGTCAGGTGCGCTCAGCCGTGAAAACAATGCTGAGCTGCTTTTTCGCTGTCCAGGGTATCGTCCACAGCGAGTTTGTCCCTCCAGGTCAGACTGTAAATCAGGACTACTACATGAAGTCCTCAGACGGCTCCGTGAGGATGTGAGGAGGAAGCAGCCCGCGGAGTGGAGCCCGGTTGATCCACCACCACAGAGCGCCAGCAGACACGGCGCTGCGCAGCACGCAGTTTCTGGCAAAGAATGAGATGAATCTCCTCTCCAATCCGCCTTATTCGCCAGATGTTGCCTCGAGTGACTTTTTATTGTTCCCCAAGTTGAAGAAGGAGCTGAAGGGACAGTGGAGTGCTGCGGCATGCGACGCACGGAATGGTGTGGCACGGTGCCTGCATGCAGTGTTGGACCGGGGGGTGGGGAGGCGCGGAGCGGTGCGGAGCAGCACAGTGCCTGCATGCTGCGTCGGGAGCCGTGAGTGGGGTGCTGGATGGGCCCGACCACCTTGAATTCCGTCCCCCCCCCCAAAATTTGTTCCCCCCTGTTGGCGGGCCAGCCCAACTATGTCAAAGACTGCCCTATCTCTCGATGATAAAGAATCCTTAAAAAAATTCCTGGATCCAGACAGTGATTCGGATCATCGCCAAAATTTAATGGATTCTAAGCTAGCCCAAGAGCCACTTTTCGATAAAGTTTCATTGCAATCCGTCCATAACTTTTTCCATAATGTTGCTAACAAATCAACCAACCAACCAACAAACCGACATGATTACATAACCTCCTTGACGGAGGTAATGATGCGATGCACCATTTTTTCAGTAAAAGAGAAGAACTGAATGATTGTTTCTGCACATTCTATTTGCTTAGTGGCAGTTAAACTGTATCACCATTAGTTTCTGTACTCAAAAGACCAGATTCCTTGCGGATAGAACATGCCGTAGAACATTATTTAATATCCCTTTCAACCGGGATATTGTGTGATTCACGTGACGAGAGAGAGAGATAGAGAGAGCGAGAGCGCACCGGGGATTGGGACAAAAAATAAACAGACGCCAGGCTCCCAGCATGTTTATTGACTGCGCAGCCACTTTAAGAACCGAAACTGATACCCGTCGCAAGTCTCTTGTTCGGTACCAGTATATACCGAAGTTTATCGGTCGGTACCACTGAGGTACCGTTAAACGGTACCCAGCCCTACTCTTTATTGAGGGCACTTGCATCAATGTCAACATTATTTCCCAAAGGAAAACAGTCCATCACAAGAGAAACTCAAACAAACTAACAACTCCACTCACACATCTCAGCACATGGATTTTTGGACTGCGGTGGTAAACCAGAGTACTCATGGTCTGGCTCCTAACTGAAACCACTGGGCCACCAATTCAGATGTTCACCATAACCAGAACAACATATCACCAAAGCTTCCAAACACGGATCTACACTTTTCCCCCTCTTATTCAAAATACAAAAATGGGGCCTCAAGTCAATCTCTGCTGCCACTTTCTCACCAGTAATGCTCAAGGTGACAAATTTCTAATTGCAGGTTTTGAGGCTACATTCACGTTTAACATAATCCGTTTACTTCCTGATGCCATCCAGTTAGAAGCTGCTGCAGCTTTCACTCCATGCAGGTTACAACCAAACATTTAGGTGAATGTGGTTGCACGTTACCCCAGTGGTGTCATTATATACCACTTTCCGATAATTTTCACTCCCAGACAATGTCAGCACTGGGCTTGCATTTTGCCTCTTCCACTGGCTGTGAAATGCTTCAAGAAAGAAGACAAGGGTGTGCATTGATGTAAAACAACTTTTTTCCATAAAAAATACTCTTCCTACAGTCAATAGAGCTTGAGAATTAAAATTAGAAAATAAAAAATGCTGACACTAAAATCAAAGTGTTTACAATACTGTTTTGCAGGGACATGCTTTTTGCACCTCGATAATTAGATACGATGTGCAGACATCCTCCTCTTCTCTAATAAATTTGGATAATAAACCAGACAGTTGGAGGATTTCATCACCCACACTGACACTGGAGCTTTTAGTGGTTTAGATTATAGACTGAACTGAAATTATATGCATGCTTATCAAATATACATCAAAGGCAAAATCAAAAGGTTTTCCTTCATTTGAACAGAATAAACATGTATTTTTCTTTGTTTTGTTTTGTTTTTTTGTCATCCTACTCACAGCTAATTAGTACTCTGCAGAGATTCTTCCCACAGCTGGGATTTCCGGTCTCTACATGTTCAACAGACATTTTATAGATGTGGTGTGTGTCACTTCTTGTTGAGCTGAGAAGAGGCAAAATTAATTGTGTTGACATATTCCTTTTTTTTATTTATTTATTTCATTTCCTTTTTCATAACTTATCTTCCCTGAAGGCTGGGATGTTTGTTGGATCTGATGATGATGCCATGCCCACATATTCAAGTGCAGCTAATGAGATGAGTGTTTGATCGTCTCCTGTTGAGCCTTTTCTACTCACTAATGTTGTGTTTGCTTTGTTTTGATGTGATTCGTCTCCCAGTGTGCAACACAGCAGCAGCTGTCATTCAGATGAGACCTAAGCTGGACGTTTTTGAGCTCAGCAATCCAATAAATGGACTTTAACTATGAGAGACAGGAGGAGGAGAACACAGACATACATACAGATACACATTTGTCTTTCTGTAGTAGTGAGAAAATTCATTGGCACAATTAATTTCCTAGCCCCTTACTCGAACCTTAACCATTAAAAAGGCCTAACCTCAACCCAAACCCAAAACCTGTCACTGTCAGACACTGAGAGTATCACTGTCAGAGTAAAAGCAGAATATTAGATCCATATTCACTGAATGATCTGAAACAGAGGCAGGCAAACTGGAAAGAGAAGGACAACCATATTAATTTGTGTGTGTGTGTGTGTGTGTGTGTGTGTGTGTGTGTGTGTGTGTGTGTGTGTGTGTGTGTGTATTCATATAATTGTGAAAATTTGATTATATGACAGCCAATTATTTCTTTGCCAGGCTTTTGAGAAATTACATGTGTTATGATTATTTTTTACAATAACCTTTGTGAGTAATATGTCTACAGCAATTATTGTGTGTCACGACTGAAAAAAAGGAAAATTAACTCTAGGTTTTGAAAAAAGTCAATATTCTAATGTGCAGTGTTATTAAAATGTGCAAAAAAGCTTTATTCCTGATTCATTTGGAACAGACAAACGTTGCATGGTTTTGCTTTATATTCTTTGTGTAGTATTTAGACTATTTAAAGCCACCATTTCACATAAACTCTGCATGTTATGCATACTATTATGCCTTAAACTTTGTTGACTCGTGATGAACTAAACATAGCAACCTCTTGTATAATCAGAGTGAGAAACTGGATAAATTTCTTCTGTCATATTGATATTCTTCATCACTGCTTTCATTCCCAAATCAAATTTCTGAATCAAATAGTTGTTCAATGCAAATGTACCTTACGCAGGCCACTTCCCAGCACATCCCAGTTTGAAATAAGGTCACATCCTCATATGAAATGAGCTCTGGATCGCTATGAAGTCGAGGTTTGTTCTTGTGGTGAGCCGAAGGGATGATGTGTGTCTCCTCAGTGACTGGTCTGGGGTCCCATCCTCTCATCTCTCCCTGTTTTTCTGTGGCTGTTGTAAAGCTGGACAGCTGCCCGTCTTCTGTCAGAGACTGAGGGCCAAGGTCGCTCTCATGTGTCTCATGCCCAGAGGCACCATGGACAGTCCGTCTCACTGTTCTGTCCTTCACAGCAGGACAAAACTTCATGTCTCCTTCAATGATATCGCTTCCAGTGAATTGATTGCAGTGAATGAGGGAACTGTAAATCTGAGCCATTATTGCTGTTCTGTTGTTGTGGGTTTTTTTTTTTTTTTTTTTTTTTTTTTTTTTGCCAGTGCATTCAGATTGTTCTTTGACAAGTGAGTTGCAATAACAACCATTCATTATTCGCTTAAATACGGCCAATAATCTGTCAGTTTCCCCTCACTTCCGTGAATCCATTCCACTGGTTCATGTAAAGAACAACCACAACACTAAAATTCCAGTCCAGGTTTTGCCTGTGATCTTACTTGCAGCCAGGACCTGTGTGAGCGTCTTTAAAGCACAGTCAAATGAAGTGACATTAGGAGAAGAACGTGACGGATGGATGAGAAGTATATTTATAAAAACATCTCTTTTAATAAAGTAAGTATTGATCACTTGTGGTAGTAACAGCTAGTTAGCTCCAGCTCGTAGCAGAAAGTCTTGTGTAATTAAACCAAATAAAAACCTGGCTTTAACATTACAAATCAATGGTTCACAAACTTTTGGATCCAGGGACCTCTTACAGTTGAGAACATTTTTCACGGACTCCTCATAGTCCTCATGTTAATTAAACACAATCTGCCATTTTAACCCTAAATGCCAATTGAATTATCAAAATTATGTGGAGTAGAAATGAACTTAATTAATTTAAGTAAAACCAATGTAATTTCTCCACTTAATTTCTGAACTTAAAACCCAGTGACGCCCCTGTTCTATTGCTTCATGCTTGATATGCTCCAAATGCCATCTCAAAGATATTTCAGAGAAGTGTGGGGTTGGATTGGCCACAGGCTGAAGAGGTCAGTGCAAACTCTGACACACCTGGAAACGCTCCGGAACGTCAGAGTTGGTGGAGTGGAGACTTTCATGGTGTGAGGCAAAACATGCTGTAAAAGATTGGCTCAGATGGCAAGAGTCAGTGTTCCATCAGGAACAACGAGGAATAAATGAGAAATCCAGTCTATATGACTGAGAAGTTTCTGGTTTTTTGGTGCAAAATTGCAGGTCAACTGGACCTTCCCTTGTGGAGACTGCATGGACTTCCCATGATATATCTGTCTTCTTGTTTCACCTTCTGTGGGATGGAAATTGTTTGATCAACTGTGAACATACTGTGGATAAAATCTATGAATCTCATTATTGTGATTTTTTTTCTTCTTAAGAAGATTAAAAATGCTGTAGTACATTGGTGGTCATAATTTCTTGAATCTTTTTTTCTGCATCTGCTTTTGCAACTGGTCAGACTTTATCTGGCCATCAAAGCACTCAGTTCAAACTCTCGTGAATCTTCTGGCAAGTACACTGTAAGAGGTAAATTAGGAATTTCTACTTTTTTTTTTTTTTTTTTTGGTATCACAGTTAACCTTGATATTGGAAGCTGACCCACTCCTTCCTATCCACATTTGCCTGCACCAGGAATTTTACTGTAACATGCTCTGCTGTATGCTGTTGGACACATCAGGGGATCCTGTGGTGAAGACTTCACTTTAAGCATCTTTTTTTCCTTTTTTTTTTTTTTTTTTTTTGCTCAAAGCTGCAGAAAACTAATTTAACATTGCAAAGAGGAATCAGTCATACCTGAAAAGAGTTGTATGTAATTTGTTAAGCAGCAAGCAGAGGGAGTGAAGGAGAAATATGTACTTTTTTCCATTTTGTCTTGCTATTTCAGTGACGACTTCAGCGAATCCAAACCTTTCACAACATACATTTGTCAGTAACCTCTTGAAACATACTGACAGATAAATGTAATAACTAACTCCAGCAATGTGTCAAAGGTCAGATATTCTCTGTCAATTTACTCCAGAGTTATTTTGAGCTGTGTGTGTGTGTGTGTGTGTGTGTGTGTGTGTGTGTGTGTGTGTGTGTGTGTTTTGCTCCAGAGAAACAGGATCCTTTCATGTTAGGTAGCTCAGGGATGTTTTGCTTTTTTTTCTTTCCTTTAAGCAGCCTTATCAAAGCACTGTGTTGATGTTAACAGATAAAAAGCAATATGTACAATCACACAAGTTGTGAATCAGAGATCAGTGTGTTAACCTGACCTGAAAACTTACCTGACCGTTCTGTTAAGACAGCAGTGATTGTTTTTTTTTTTTTGGTGAAGCCCTTGAATCAATATGTTTTTCATCATGTACAGTTCTGCAGTGTTCAGAACTTTGGTTTGTGATTCTAACATCATCACTGCTGTTTTGTCAAAATGACGGGATGAATAATTTGCAAGCAGAATGGCAGTTGAATGAAATCATCAATTTGTCCCTATAATTCAGATGTTATGCTTCAAATTCAAAGAAAAAGAAGAAAGAGTGTGAAATGAGGCTGCATAATCATAATTAATTTCACATCATGGAAGCGATCCATACCAACTGACACATTTTAGCTTTTCTAAATACACTTGACTGATGTTTCTTTTTTGCTTCAACAACTTGCTTCACAATGACACATTTCAGTCAGAACCACAGCTACTGCAACAGAAACGGACAAACTGCAGTCAGCTGCCAGGATGCCAGTGTGTATCAAGAAGCTTGTAGATATCAAGGGAGTTGCCCATTTTGGCCCACAGCTACGCTTGCATTGATATGCTAATGCTAAATATTCAACATTATGCATTGAAACTGTCCAGAATTGACCGTTTCAATGATAAATTGCAATTTTCAATGCATTTCCTGTTTGTTACAGAGAAAAGGGAGTAGCTGTCATGCATTGTACATGTACATGAGATGAAGCTCCATTCTGAGACATTTCTTGCTGAAATGCTTCAGTAATGCACCGCACAACAAGAGTGATGCAATTTTTTATTTATTTATTTATTTATTTTGTGGCATGATCTGTCAGGAAAATCTACCGCAATACATTTGTGCTTTTTACTATTTGTGTAAAATGTGCATGGTTAATGTGACAGTCGTAATAAAACAAATAGGTTCATGTTTGAAACAGCAGACACAAAACAGCCTCAGGAACTTTATGCTGATGTATTAAAAAATAGCTGTTTCCAATTAAATATGATTGGCTAATTAATTAGAAGATGAATGAGGACTGAGTCTGAAAGGAAAAAATACATAGTGACAAGATTGCTGAAGTTTTGTTGAGTTTCTGGTGTTTTTTTTCCCGTCGTAGTAGCAGCAAGATGTGTACTTCAGTCATGAAAACGAATGTTGCCTTTGAGCTATGTGATCAAATGTAGAAGCTTGTCTTTGTTTTTCAATCCATTGGGGAGTGAAGTATTGTGGCGTGTATCTTTCTTTTGTTACATTTTCATTCAGCCCAAAGACGTTTTGCCCTTTATGTTCAAATAGAAAGGATTGGAATGGAAAGTTTAACAATCCCTCTTGATCCACTGTGAGGCAACCATTGAGAATCAAAATGTATAGAAAGATAGTTTTTCCATCCATCCATCCATCATACTTATCCAGAAAAGGTAAAGACTGTGTGGCTGATGATTTCTTTGTTGTAACAGTATTTCCTGCTAGTTAATCTCAAACCTTAAGAAAGCCTAATAATTTTCCTTCAATATCAAGCCGCTATGTTGGATGAGCAGCAGTGTTGAATTTATGGAAATTTGCCGATTCTGTACATGATCACGTGAAGGAATGCTAATGTTTGCTGAAACAGTGTTCAACAATGTCATCAATCAATGTGAAAACAAGCAAGTCCAAACCTTTATTCATAGCACAGATAAACTATTGTCCAATAAAATCTCACTGAAAATCAGACAGCTCATTCCAACTTCCCTTTTTTCCATGCAAATTCATCAGGGATAGCATTAATTTTATGAAGATCAAGTGCTTTACAACAACCTACATGGCGATGTCCATTTGACTCAGTTCTGCTTTCTTTCTCCATTTAGCTTAACAACAGAGCATTACAATACATTTGGTATTGATTTGTTCATGATGGTGGACTCGCGTTTGCCCGAATCATATTGCTTTTATCTGTATTTGTTGTAAAATTGTGTAACTGTGGAGTTTTCCTTAAAAAAAATCTCTATTTAAGCGGTGAAAGGCAAACTGATTGTAATGACAGTGGCATCATTTTTCAGTAGTGGGCAGTGTGTAGGCTGTTTCACATGGTTGGAAGTTTGTTTTCTCTTTAGAAGGAGGTCAGAGGTCATGGTAAACAACCACTGACATTCTGGGTATCCTGTATGTAAGACCAGCTGTGGAGGCGGACTCTATTCAATCCCTGCAGCACTCAGATTAAAAAAAAAAGTAAACCAGCCCTCATGCATTGTTTTTGGTTGTCAGCAAAAAGGAAGCAAAATGGATTATGATGTCTCTAAGAACGCTTGAACTTTTTAGTATATTGATTTATTGATTTTTGTCTGTCTGTGTTTATTTTCCTGTATACTGAAATGGTGAATTTCTTTTTGTGAAGGTATTTTCTTCACTTCTCTACAGTTGCTTTTGTCTGGGGTTATTTTTCAGTCATATTTTTGCCTGCCGTCAGCTGCAGCGCCAAACCACCCTGAGTTAGATAAAGTGGTACTGAAAACAGCCGTGTATGGAACAGAATTCAAGAAGCACGAGCTGCTTTGGAAAGACCAGTAATGTTCTGCTTCACTGGAAAAAGGAACAATCTGACCACCAATAGTTGTGAAGAACACTGAGTTCTTCCCATCTTGTACCAACACATCCATGTGCCACGTTTTTCAAAGTCTACAAGTTACTCTTGCATGGGAGCTTCACAAGTCAGTTAGTTTACATTGGATTTGTAGATCTGGTGAATGACTTTGACCCTGCTGCTCGGGCAATTCTGGAGTGTGGACTTGCAGAGCCCACTACCTCAGGCCATTCAGTCCGAGTTTCTCATGCCACATATTCTGTTTTCAGTCAGTGATTTTTCACTCTTGTTTGTGATCTTCGTTGGCAGGACGTACCGTTTATCCATAGCTGAGGTCAGAAGATGTGTTGTATGGAAGCTGCATTGACACGGTTTCGCAGATTGTTTTGCTATCAATGAAAAAGGTTTGCAAATCAAGAGCACTCCTCCTAATATGAGTCTGTTTATTCACTGAAGCAGATTTTATGGTGTTTTTATTGAATCAAAGAGCACACAAGCAACAAAAGTATCAGAGTTCTTTTTTCACTTGTGACTGAACAAGAAATTGGGAGATAAATTATGGTACCAGTGAGAGTAGAGGTCGGCAAATAGACTTGGTGTCGGGCCACCGCGGATCGGGTGCTGGGGACAACGGCGGCGGCCGAGGCATGCACCGGCAGACCGGGAGGGGAGAACTGTCAATTCGGGGTGCGTGCGTCCGCACGAAGGCCCGCGGTTCAATGCGTGTGTACGTGTGTGTGTGCACGTGCGTGTTGGAATCCTCTCTCGGGCCGGATCTGGCCTGCGGGCCGCCATTTAACAATCACTGATTTAGAGGATCACTGTGCCAGAACAGATCATTAAACTCAAAGTAATGGCTTGTTTTGTGATTAGATGTTTATCTGGGAGGAATCTTGACTGTCAGCCTTACATGTTGAGAGGAACCGGTTGAGGTTTGTCTTGATTGGTGATCGACACAAACAAGGCAAGACCTTGAAGTCACCTTAAAGTCTGTGTAAAGCAAAATCAGCCATTTTCTTTTAAACACCGTAAAAAAGTCATAAATGCATTTCTTTACAACATATAAAAGCCATTCCTCCATTAATGATTTAATTTTGGAGGTAGACTTCTCAGACTTTTTTCAGCGCTTCTGTGTTCAGGATTTAATGGGCGGGTCAGAAATCAGGGCCGCGTTACCTAACGCGGCCCTCATCGGCATAAACACGCCCCAGATGGTGAAGCGTTATAAATACATCTCGCACATTAGCATTGGTAGTTTTCCCGCTCGCTTTCGATTCTCGGATAGCATCTCGTACGACAGTTTGCAGCTAGCTAATCAGCCAACCAGTCAGCTAACCAGGCATGTCACCTCCACCTCGCTCGTGCATCTTCCCTGGGTGCCACAGTGTGCAGGGTAACGATGCCGTTGCGGTTGAGTCTATGCTTCTACTGCTGTGCTCCAGTATATCCTTCCGCGGAGCACTGCGCATGCGCAGGTCTGTGTGTATCAAAACGTTATTTTAACGGATTGAAAAGGAAAAAACGTCTTTTAAAATGTTTTATAACCTTTCGGATTTACTTCACGTGCTAATACGCCATCCCCTGGACCACTGGAAGGAGTATTTTGTCTACTTTCGTCAGTTCGGCTCTGTCTCCTCTTCACCTGCCATAATTGAGCTAAGCTAACTACGATGCTAACAGCTGGGAGCCCGCGGCTGGACCAACGGACACAATAAAGGTATTTATGAGCTTATCTCACTGTGTAAATGATCGGGATAGGGTGTGGGTCCAAAATCTTCGGAGTATTCCTTTAAGACAAGCTGGTATAAATGGGCTCGCAGGGCTAAGCCCTCCCACCACAAAAAGACAGCTAATACAAAAAAGATGAGAAAATTATTTCTTTAAATAACTTACAACAGATTGTTTTAATTTTAGATAAAACCAAATCAGGCAAACGGAAAACATAAAATATCTCTAAATGGACTGATTTTTTTACAGCCCCAGCAGACACATTCATTTCATTCTTGTAAGTGATTGACAGGTGTCATGTCCCGCCCCCCGTGGTTCACTGAGCATTTTGGGCTAACTTCAGTTAGCCCACAGCCCACTGACTCTTGACCAACAGCAGTGGATTATAACGCAGCGGGGCTGCTATTTGTGCTGAGTTGGGAAGGAGAGAGAAAAAGGTTCAGCTATGGCGGGCTTTAGCATGAACGAGGTGGACTATTTGCTTTGGATAATCCAATTATTTGGACCGACTGAATGCACCTGCTACACTGTCTATCAAGACGGACTTCATCCAAAAATTACCAGACTTCAACAACATGGTGATTAACCTGTTTGCGTCCCAGAAAGGCGTTGATGTGAGCTTCTTTTCAAATAAGGTAGGCCCATGTTGACCTGTTAAAGGACTGTGACGCCTTGTTTTTGCTGAGGTTAGCTGTTGTACCGAAGGCACGGTTGGCACGACATGTCACCAAACAGTTGCAGCAGGCTGACTGTGGGCAGTCGTTGAAGTTGGGTTGGAACACGGCTGTAGCGCGTAAATGTATGCGTGTAACAGAAGAGGAGAGAGAGAGAGAGAGAGTTGATGTAGAGCACTAAAAAAGTATAGTGTACCTGTAATTGATGTAACTGTGTGTCATAGGTGATGTTGCATTTGCAACTCTTAACTATTTAATCTGTATTATGCAAGCATTTGTTAGCGCCTTTTTACCTCATTGCAGTGGATAGTTCAACATGTCAAGGGACCTAATCTAACAGAAAGGAGCTTGACTGAATGAGGATTTCATGTAAAATCCCAGAAAGTAAGATCATTACTCCCTTTATTGTCCCTCAAGATAACAAAACACTCACAATATGTATACTTGGTCACTGGATATCACTGGAAAAAAAGACAAAAAAAAAAAAAAAAAAGATACCTCCTGAAATTAAATTCATCCTGTAAAAAATAGCTTTGACTCATTTGGTGCAATGGGGATAAAAGAAGAGAAGCATCTCCTGACCTCAATCCTTTGGAGAACTGGTGGAGCCTCGAAAAATAGAAGATATATGAAGGTGGGTGGCCGTATAGCTGAAAACAGCAGCTCTGGGACATGATACCTGCTTTCTCTGGATTGTTAGATATACATGAACTGCAGGTGAACTTTGCTGAAAGATACAAAGATGCTGCATAACAGTGAAAACACTCCTGTGTTCCGTCATGTCTGGATGAATATATTTGATATCACACACACTTGTGTCATTATGGATACGTGTGTTGTGTCGATATGTTGACACTTTGGAAGCAGTCATGTATATAAGGGAAATATGGTTTTCTCTGACATTAATAACAACCTTCAGTTTTTGACAATATTGGGTCTGATAAGGTGCCACGTTTTCTTCAATCATCGCTTCATTTTTTAAGAAATTCTTTCCAAGATTTCAAGACAAACATGAAATGCAGAATACAATGACTCTTTGAAGTTGTTCTGTCTCTCCCGAGTTTCTGTAGCTCGTTGTAGAAAATTCGAATAAATGATGCACATTTACACCATTCTTTAAGAGCTGCACTGAGTTAATGCTTTATATTTTGTTGCTTTTTTTAAATATCTAATGGCATCATTTGGAAATTACAAATATGAGTCATTGTTAAACACTGTGATTCACTGTGCCGTTACTGCTGTTGCTAGCTGATTAAACATGTCTGTAGGTTGTTTTTTTTTTTAATTTGCTGTCACAGTTGGTGCACTGAAGAGGCTTTTATTGAGACTGAATTCAAAGAAGGGGAAGCCATTTTCCACTCATTTATTTTCAATAACACAGGACGTAATTTGATATTTTTGTCTTTCTTTAAATGCAAATATGACATTTTTACTGGTAGAGATGTTGTTTTACACTGTCACAGAAGGTACATGCTGGAAACATGCTGCTTTCACATGTTCAGACACAAAACATACGAACACATTCAATCATGTAGTCATTTGTTCATCCCTGTCGTTACACAAATCATTATTCCCAGAGGGAGTTTTGCCCCAGAAGTCACAGACAGAAAGTGGTTTTTCATCTACTAACAAGAAGCAGTTGTAAACAGTATTATCCTTCTACTCTCATCATCCATGTGTATGTCTGTTAAAAGTGAGACTGAAAAGACAAAACTAAACTGACAGTTACTCAGCGAGTGAAAAACAGCTCGGTGACACGAGTCACGTTTACTCGTCTCACCTGAAACGTCTTTCTTTGTCAAAAAGGTGAACACCTGAGAGTGGGAGTGAATCTGTGGGATTGAAAGACCTTCTGTGGAGAAGTGGTGCCTTAATTTATTCAATGGAAGGCCTTGTTGCTGTCTGGAAACCTAGTCAGTCGCAGGTGAGAAATGTCATGAACATTAATGGGGGGAAGGGGATTTGAAAAAAAAAAAAACACTCTGGATGTAAGTGGATGTCAGCCTTTGCCATGAGTAATATGTATTGCTCTCTTAAAGGACCTGTATCGTGCTTTTTTAGCTCGTCCAAACCCTATTATTGGCATTAACATGGTAATAGTTTATTTTTGGCGCTAAGGACAAGTCATTTTGTGTTAAATAAAGGATTTTCGGAGGTTAATTCTGAAACCTGGAAGAGAAAACGCTCTGGTTCACTGAAAATCCCGCCTCTCCCCCTGTGGACTTTGACTGACAGCTACTTCAATCAATAGGAGCTACGCTAGCATATCTAAGGGTTAGCTTCAGCTTTAGCTTCTCTACACGCACAGACACGGTAAAACGTCTTTTCCTGTTAGAAACTCACCAAGCGTAGACTCTTCAGACTCTTGCTCTTGCTTGATTGCTGCTTTCAGACGATTTTTAAAGTTTATGTCCGTAATCGGAGTTACAAAAAGCGTCAACGCTGATTGCCGAAGGCCTGCGGGGAAGGGTGGTGGTGGGGGGGGCTCCTCCTCAGTGGAAAATGCGAATCAGCTGCGTGCTGGTCAGAGAAGAGGAGCGTGTTGTCTGCGTGGGGGTGGGGTGGGAGAAGAGTGGTGGGGAGGAGTTCAACTTTTGTGACGTACGTAAGTTAGAAGAATTTCAAATGAGCTGTTTTCTATCCGAAGGGAGGGGCTGCTGTAAAGAGCAGCAGACTGAAAAAGATTACTCAGACATGCGTGGATGAAGGCAAATAACATTTTGGGGGTGGTTTTAAAGGGAAATCAACTTTGTGGCATGCTTAAAACCTTAAAAAAGTGGATTTTGCATGATATAGGTCCTTTAAGGTCAATCTAAGTAAATCTTGACGAATGTCGACTCAAAGAAACTTACATGCAATGTGTTTTAGATGACTTTTGGTTTGACTGTGAACACAATGGCCCAGTTTACATGGGTGTTTTTTCAATCCGATTGTAAACAATCATATTAAACGCATTTGTATACATGAACGGCATACAAAGCAATCCACGATGAATCCTTGTTTACAAGAACCACTTTGTGAAACGGATTATACAGCATCCTGTGACATGCCCACAGTCTCTCACAGTCTCTCGAGGAACTTTCAGGTCTTTAGCTCTGCAGCAGCAGTCCTCAGCGCCGAGCAGAGTGTTTTTATCTGCTGATGTCTGCTCAAATAATGTCCCAACATCTCCATGATACGCTCCTCAAGGAGCGGCTGCTCCCCTGGCGGGAGCACCGCTGCACCGAGCTGCACGTCTTGGTGTGAGCTCTGCTCCGTATACCGGTGTTTCAAACTAACTGGTGCCCGTGTTAACTTGTGACCAATAGATAACTGATACTTGTAGTCGTTCTATCAAACGTCGGTTATCGACAGTTACAGTGAATGTATACGTTTAAAGTCTTTTGTGAGTCTTACTTTAACAACTGCTGTTATCAGCATGTGTTTACACAGACCTCCGCCGTCATTCGTTAACACGGAACCAGTTAATCCACAACACCGATCAGGCGATCGCTTGTAATCAGCTATGGAGCTCTTTATACAACTTGCTGCTGCGTGATTTGCTCCCATCTCGCCTCTCCAGTGTTTTTTCTGCCGGGGGTTTTTATTCAGAAAGTGTTTTTCAACCACCATCGTGTTTTTCTGCTTGTTTTTGACTGTCCTGCTTGTCATTTCCTGTGCACGTCATCACGTCACTACGTACGAGGGAACGTATGCACGGAACAAATAATCGCCCGTTTAATCTGCTCCGCTGTCAGGCGGCGTTTATAAGAGACACGAACGGATTGTCGATCGGTTTACACCACCTCGTACAATCGGCTCCAAAATACAATCTACTCTGAGTAGGAGTGGGTACCGTTAGATATTTTTCGGGTACAAGTATTTTTTCGATACCTCACGTATGGTACCGGTTCCTGACCGGTACTTTTTTCGGTACCTGCCTTCACGGTGCACAGACGACGCCATGACTGCAATTGCACTTCATGCCACTAGGTGTGCTGTTTACATGTTCGACCTTATTTTACACAGACACCACAGAGGAAGAAGGGCGCCGCAGTGCTGCAGGCTCTCTCTGCATGTTGTTAAAAAAAAAGAGTGTGAGCCGGCAAGACGTGGTAACATGTCAATGATGCGATGCACCGATTTTTCAGTAAAAGAGAAGAACTGAACGATCGTTTCAGCACGGGGATTGGGACAAATAGTTGGGGGAAAACAACAGACGCCAGGCTCCCAGCATGTTTATTGACTGCGCAGCCACTTTAAGAACTGAAACTGATACCCGTACGCATGTCTCTTGTTCAGTACCAGTATATACCGAAGTTTTTCGGTCGGTAACACTGAGGCACCGTTAAACGGTACCCAGCCCTAGCTCTGAGTGAAGCTGATCCACTCGGACGCATTTACAATCCGCTCCGCCATATAAGCGGATTATACGGGCGCGTGTAAACGTGCCTACTGTTAACAGGAGGAGAGATATGGCTCAGTGGTACATCTGCAGATTCCCCTCAAGGTACCTTTTGTTCCCAATGACACACGAACCCACAGGGACTCATATTTGAGGTTAGGCTGGGCTTTAAGCTTGGTAAGTAGAACTCAGGGTTACGTGCAGGGGTCTCAAACTCCAGTCCTGGAGGGCTGGCAACCTGCATGTTTTCCATGTCTCCCTGCTCCACCACAGCTGATTGCAATGAGGCTCATTATCAGGCTTTCTGCTGAACTTGGCGATCAGATTCAGGTCTGGACTTGAGGACTGGAGTTTGAGACCCCTGGTTTATAGTAAGTATGTCGAAAAATAATGACTTTAAATAATAACTTGAAAGGTTTGGTCTTTTTTTTTTTTTTTCATCTAAAACCTAAAAGAACACAACACCCCACAACCGTACTTACGGAGTGCAACCTGTGTATCTAATGGAGTCCAAATTAAAGGACCTATATCATGCAAAATCCACTTTTTTTAAGGTTTTAAGCATGCCACAAAGTTGATTTCCCTTTAAAACCACCCCCAAAATGTTATTTGCCTTCATCCACGCATGTCTGAGTAATCTTTTTCAGTCTGCTGCTCTTTACAGCAGCCCCTCCCTTCGGATAGAAAACAGCTCATTTGAAATTCTTCTAACTTACGTACGTCACAAAAGTTGAACTCCTCCCCACCACTCTTCTCCCACCCCACCCCCACGCAGACAACACGCTCCTCTTCTCTGACCAGCACGCAGCTGATTCGCATTTTCCACTGAGGAGGAGCCCCCCCCACCACCACCCTTCCCCGCAGGCCTTCGGCAATCAGCGTTGACGCTTTTTGTAACTCCGATTACGGACATAAACTTTAAAAATCGTCTGAAAGCAGCAATCAAGCAAGAGCAAGAGTCTGAAGAGTCTACGCTTGGTGAGTTTCTAACAGGAAAAGACGTTTTACCGTGTCTGTGCGTGTAGAGAAGCTAAAGCTGAAGCTAACCCTTAGATATGCTAGCGTAGCTCCTATTGATTGAAGTAGCTGTCAGTCAAAGTCCACAGGGGGAGAGGCGGGATTTTCAGTGAACCAGAGCGTTTTCTCTTCCAGGTTTCAGAATTAACCTCCGAAAATCCTTTATTTAACACAAAATGACTTGTCCTTAGGGCCAAAAATAAAATACTACCTAATTATAGGTATATTCTATGCTTTCATTGAAATTTAAAAAAATTACTTGGTGGTTTAGTGGTTGCAGGTCTCTTATGTGTTTCCTCAGCCTCACCTGATGGGCTCTTTATCACGGTTTGAATATAAATGTTATTCCTCTCTTCAGTTGGTTGTTTACTGGAGTGATTAGGTTGAGTGCCTTGCTTGAAGGCACAGCAGCAGGAATATTTGTATTAACATCATCAGTGAAATGCCTCCATTGACTTGTGGCCAGTTAGACAGTCACGTCTTGGCTGCTCCAGCCTCCACTTGCCCTGGTTGTCCATTAAACTGGAATTATTGTTGGATGTTCAGCTGAGCATCCTCATTTTGGCAGGTCGTCTGAGAGCAACTGTGTAAAATTCTATTGTCAAACCTCTGGGCATTTGTGACTCCTGCCTGTCTCTGAATTCACTGAATTCAGCAAAGCAGCTTGGGAACACTGACAAAAATATTCACCTTTTCTGCCTGATGAGACGCCTCCTGAAAAACTGGACCCTTGGCATCTCACTTTATTCAGAGGCGATCATTTAGTCATTTGTATTGCCTTTATCACCTCTTGATAATTATCCCTCCATGATAGTGTCTGCTCATGCTGCAGTCACCTGCTGGTCTGAATGAGCCATCGCCTTTTGAATTGAGTCCCTTGTTCCTGTGTACAAACACACGTCCCTTTTGTTTGCTGGCATCGTGTCGCTCCACAAGTATGGCACAGTGACTTTGTTTGTTTTTAAGCTGAAAACACAATGCATAGCAGTTGTGATGTAAACAAACGCAGTTCATTTGTGTGTCGTGGGCCTGAATGAGAGGCTCACATCATCTGCATTTTGTTTGTCTGCTTCTGTTCTTTCTGCGAGTAAAGCATGCTTGATCCCACCAAAGTTTCACAACATGATGAAATACTACTAAGCGTATGCTGGTTGCACCACGGTAAGAGGTGTCATATTGCAGAATTTGGCAAGATGGGACTGAAAGGCAAGGTGAATAATGCTGATCACAAATATTTGACTGATAAAGTCAAGACATGCAGAAATTATCTATCAGAAAACTTTGTCATTTGACGCTTGTCTCCACATCTGAACCTGCCATGTTCTGGATTTCTGTGCATGATTTAGTCTGATTGGAGTGAAAGAATCTGTCCAACAGGAAATTTTTCTGGTGTTGCAGTACTGCTCATGTGATTTTAGGGGTCTACAAGTTGCTTTAAATGAAACACTGAGACTGAATTAAATTTACTTGTGTGTCAGTCTTTGCCTCAGGATGATACAATGTTTATCTCTCACAGAGGAAAGATTCAGTTTAAGCTTGGACATTGCATTCCTCCAAAGTTTTGAAGTTCTCTCAATACATACATGGGTTTTCTCCAGGTTTTTCCACCCAAGCTGTCAACAGAGTAGTGGTTAATGACTCTAAATTGCCTGAATCTGCCGGCAATCTGCCGGATGTGAGGGTCTAAGGCGGTGGTTGCTTCGTTTTGTCTCGTTACTGTGAATTTGACATATTAATATTATGCTTATTCACTGTTTTTATTTTTACCAATCAGTGTAACATCTTGAAGCCCTCTGAGGCAGGCAACTGTTGTTGTGATACTGGGCTATACAAAAATAAATTGATTGATTGATTGAATCTGAATACCTCTGTGTCTCTGGTTCTGCCCTGTGATGGACTGATGTAGTGATTAGAGCTGGAATGGGCTTCAGTCCTTCATGCTCTTGAAATAAATATAAGGATATAGATGGATTTTAATTTTGTTGAAAAGAAAATCTGGCACAGCGACAGAACCAGCTGGGATGTTTTCAAATGTATATGCCATCCTGTTCCAAACTCATTTAGTGATTATTTCAATAAAAGTTAGTAAGAAAGTAAATAATTTTTTTCTATATTTAGCAGGAAATAGAATTAAAAAAAAATAAGTATCATAATATAAAGGAATAAAAATAATCAGCTTTTTTTCAACATATTGTCCTTTTATTTCATTCACTGTAGTGTAATTTTGTTTTTCTTCTGCCATTCCGACGGTTTACTTGATTTTCAGCAATCATTACATATCGACATACATACTGAATGCCAACAAAAATAACCACGTGGCAGAGGCCATCATTTGAAATAGATCACTTAACCATTTTAATTTTCATCTAGAAACACACCAGTCTGCCTTCCCAGACTATAAAAGAAACCACCAACCTCCTGCTGGCAGAACAGACATCTTGAAGACAGACAGGAAGTAGGTGAGACGGTCATGCTGGTAGATTAGTGATTAAAACATTTTAATTCAGTTAAAAGGTGCCACGTTGTGCCCAGCATCATTCAACTGTTCTGCCAGAAAGGCTGAATTAATATAGCGGCGCTCACTTTGCGTTGGCTGGCTCTGCTCCCAGAGTCATCCGTTCTGGTTGCGCTTACTCAGGAATCATTCAATGACTCGTTCATGAGCTGAATAATGAAGATGAAAACTAAATGACTGACCATTTAAAGTAGTGTGGCAATATGTAAACGGCAGAGTAAACCCCTTCAGAATGTATGAGTATTGAGAGGCAGACAGCCAAAGGTGATGTAGCACTGTCTCTCTCTTGATTCGTCTCTCACCTGCTGCGCTTCCCTCAGTTCTGCTGAGGCCGAATGACGTTTTTTGAAAGATCTTGCTTTTGATGTGGCCACTTATTTTGAGTTGTGCTACTGTTGGAGCTGTGTGTGGCATTTCCCTACATATGAATGGTGTAATGAAACTATATTGTTGCCTTTTGATTTGTTTTCCCAATCACATAAAACCTCATTTTCCATCTTGAGAGCATGTAAAAACGAAAACACATTTATTCTTGCTGTGCAGTGAAACTTTTATTAATGCACCAGTGTCTGGTCGGAAATTAGAAGGGAAGACAAGAATTTACTTCTTAAAATGGTGTGTTCCTCAGGGAATGGAGTAAAAACTATTGATCACACACTCATACACTATTCATCCTCTCCATGACTGTCACCAGGTAGAGGCAAAACTACAGCAGATAATCTTAATTTGACACGACTCTTGGAATTGTATTTCTTGTCACTTCTTGGAGGTTTTCAATATTTTAAGTTAAAACACGTGTAAATATTATGTATATTAAGTAACAGAGACATTCATGAATTTTCACCATTTCACCGTTGCAATTTTCCAGACTGTTATTAAACAGATTTTTTTTCTGAGTAATTTTGCAGAATAATGGCGATTTAGAAGGTAAGATGTATTTTAATAGCACAGCTGCATAGCGTTTGATATAAAAAGGCCCACCTCGGCCTAAATTTTGCGGTCAAGTGGTAATGAGGCCTTTCCGTGAATAAATGTTTCAATAAAGTGTGCTATACATTATTAAGAGACCCATCTAAAGGGCTGTGCTCCGTCTGAAACTTGTGGCTCCGGCACTCTAAAATACTAAATAGTTCATCGGAAGTTAAAAGCCTCTTTCAGAGTCAACACCTATAAGGATCAGTGTGACATTTGAAACAATGCTGCTGTTGCAAAGCTGCAACTTCTTCATGGATGCTTTTCTCCTGGTAAAATGTTGTCCTTTGTAAGACCGTTCCCTTAACTAATATAAATATTGTAGCCCCTCTCTCTTATTATTGTGTCTCCTTAATGGCCTGGAATTCTGCTTTTAACCATGTGAAAAATGCTTTCTTGTTCTGTTATTGTCAGGCTTCAGAGGGAGGAGTTCTGAGCTTTTAACGGGTGATGAAAGGAGCTGCTGTGATTGATGTTATTTTCATTTGTCTTGCTGAGATTAAAAGAAAATGCTATGAAGTCACCCATGCCTTTGACAGATCTGTTTCTCTGCTGGAATTATTGTCCTCTGTAATATTTATTCGGGATGTTGTAATTCTTGGAAATAGTGCTAGTGCCACTTATTTATTTATTTTTAATTTTTACTTTTTTTTACATCAGTGAGCAAGATGGATGCTGAAGGATGGAGAAAACTGCATCTTAGTTCTCTGTGTACATTAGAAAGCTACACAGGTTTATCAAAATGACTGTCTAAATGGATGCATTAGGATGTTACAATATGTGATCTCAAGCATAGTATATTCTGCATTAAATGTTGGGTAAAAATACCCTGTCATGGGATCACTTCCATCTCCCAAAAGGAGGAATAAATCCAATAATAACGATGCACTGAGAACAAAAGCAAAAGTTGAATAAGTATCATGTTTGAATGCTTTCACAGAGACATTGCCTTGCAGCTCATAAAATGTTGTATTAGTTAAGAGAGCTTATTTTTATTCACTGTTTTCTCAAAGTGAGCAAATGTAAATCGATTCCACAGAGGGCGTTTGGATAAACCGCAGTTGGAACTGACGGAGCAGTAACAATCATAATAATTCAAGATTTTTTGTTTTTTTTTCTTCAAACAACAATGTGACACACAAAGCTGTTAAACTTGCATTAGCAAATGTCTTCACTCACAGTGAAAGTCCTCCTTAATCGAGTTGCCCACAGCTAAAAAGCCCCAAAAAAATGCAAAGTGTTTTCCTTTCCTCAAAAGCTTCTTTTAATTATTAGTCATTGCATAGTGCATGCAGATTATAGTTTTAACCGAGCATAATTATTATTTCATGGTGGACCATTTAAGAAACAGAGTTCCACCTGAGTGTGTTCGTTCATTCTTAAAGTGAGGATTTTGGGAAGTTTGAAGATAGATGCAAATAAAATTGTGCAAAAACAGGACACGCATTGCTAACAGGTCAACAGTGGTTCACTTGGCCAATGCAGAGAGACATTCACACTTGATGCAGTTACAAATTACCAAATCAGTCTGAGGTCCTGTTTACTTGACAGTGTTTCAAGTTGAAAAGCATTGTTTTTGTATTTTTGTTTCAGAAAAATATCACATTTATACAACAACGTTTTAAAAAAGATTTCTTCTTACATAGAGTATAAAAGCTGAAAGCGATGCAGTTAGCATGTAGTCATGAGTTGGTGCTATTCTTTGTTTTTACATTGAACACACACACGTGCGCATGAACAATGTGCAATAAGCATTGAAAATATCAAGTATACAGACAATTGGATTGCTCTTCTGGGTGACTCCTAACTTGAAAATTACGAAATTCGGGGAGAATATCCACTGGGAGTCATTCCCATCCGGAGGTCTCCATTGTTTTTACAGTAATGACAACAACATATAAGTGCAAAAGAGGAATTTCAGAAAAGTTGTTTTTCTCCATTTTCACAGACACAGAGTCACATTATTCTCAGAAAGTTGCATATCGCCAATCATTCCACGTAGATGAAATGGGAGCATTTTTTGTGATTTTCAGCACCATCGTTGTTTAACCAGGCATCCAAAAAGACAACAGGAGATTTCCATTTTCACTTGGAAACGTCATGCAATGTCTTGTATTTGGAGAGTTGTAGAAGCCAGCTGGGCATCTGGGATCTTGTTCTTATCCAGGATGTCCTTTCTGTATGTGTGCTAAATAGAACCAGTTTGAAGTGATATTTTCCTTTGCTCTTCCAACATGATTTTTTTATCATTCTGAAATTCAGACTGGAGCATTCAAACAATCCATCTTTTCAACTCAAAAGAAAACACTTCCATCCTGTCATTTCCATGTGCTGCTGGAATTATGCATGCTTTTTGAAGAGAACATTAGACAAACAGACCTTCACATGCTGACCTTCTCAGGCAAATCACAGTATCCTGTTTACTGTCACCTAAAATCAATCTGTTGGTTTGATTTTCATCCACAAGTTCCTGTTTTCTGAATACCTCAAAAAATCCTGATTTGGAGGTTTTACTGCTGAGACCTGATTCAGCCAAGAGCCAGTGGAGATGAATGAGGGTGAGGATGGCATGCTGCCAGATTTCAGTGTGGGTCAGAACTCTGGCCACTGATTTCTACATGTGCAGGCATAGCAGAAGTATAGGCTCCAGCATAACAATAGAAGAGAGGTCTGGAGGAGCATCAGAAACATAACAGCATATCGACAATCCACCAGCGGAGCAGTGGTTTGGACATGTCTGACAACAGACCTGACACTGAGGGCCATGTTCATATGATGGATACTCCAACCAGCAATACAGCGGTTTGACATTTCTCTTTCTCTTAAATTCTAATGATTTATTTTTCTTTATTATCTCTATCAGAACCTTTGTTTGTAAGTCACCTCTTCACTCAAGACTTCCTGAGTCTGAACACACCCAGCACGGACAACCCGAGTTAAAAAAAAAAAAAAAAAACCTTCTCATCAGTTTGTTTCGCAGGAGCAACATTTATGTCCTTGAAATAAAATGCAGCATCACTTAATCTGAGTGACTTCCCTCCTCACTGATATGGGCCTCATTACTAATGGAGGACTGGGCGGAGAGAAAAAGGCTCAAATACAAACAAATGCTGACAAACAACCAAATACTGTTTGTTCATGATTTGTTTCAGAGTTCCCAGTAGCCTGAGGGCATTACTTATTATACCAACAACAAGTGAAGGATAAAAGATTTCTGTTTAATCTGGAAACCTGAATTTGAAAAGCCCTGTTATTTCTGATATTTCTAATGCTTTTGTTGCTTGAAATGTCATATTGATATCTTTTGAAAGCAGACTTAAAAGAACATTCTCACCTTTCTTGCTTAAGATTGTTTTCTTATTAATGCATTGTGTCTCTTGCTGGATGGAAATAAAGGCGTGTTTGTGTTTCATTATTCGTGATTTCTTGTCTGGCACCTGTTTCTTCTGTGTTCTCTGCCCAATACTCTGACAAGTCTAATAATTTAGTTTTAGCGGATCGTGGACCATCAGGATCGGTTGTTCTGTGCAGAGCGTCATGCTGCTGCAGACAGGAAAGAGTCTTGAAGTGGATGTGACCTGCAGGAAGATCAAGAGAGAGACACAGCAGGCAGGAGGAAGAAAACACAACCTACTGGCAACACTGCTCATCCAGCCACAAACAGCACCAGTTGCCAGAAGTTAGTAAACTGACTGGCCCACCAAACCGGTCGTCTTGGCATTAACAGCCTCTGGGCATGTCAGAGTAGGAGGAAGTACGTTTCACTGCAGAGGAAGCCAGAATGAGAGCAGTGGGGGAGTTCAAACCTGTCCCTAAAGGTAAGACCCAGAACTGGGCAAAGATGGGAGAAAGGATCTAAAGTGACACCCTGGTAGTGTGGATTATACTCAATCCTCAAGGCGAGGCGAGAACGGGAGACAGATATGAGCAGGCTGTCTGGTACATGTGGACGTGAGGCATATTATTCTGCACTTTGCAGACTGGTCTTACAGATAACCCCTGGCTGTGCTGTGATTGCTCCCATTCATTTTGCCGAGTTTTGTCTCACATCCTTCGGGCTCTCTGCCTCAGGGTTGAACACACACAAGACGGCCGGTTTGTTGCAGGAATACTGAGGATTTGTGCTGAGATGTTCTGTGAAATCTGAACAAAAATCTGCAGTGAGTTGTTTCTGAACCATAAACCCAAGACCATCTCAGGTTATCATTTATGTGAAGTGGCTTTGACTGTGAAGGTACAGAAACAGGAAACACACATGAATACAGAACCCACACAGAAGACATCCTGAGCTTTCTCTCTTTAAGATTATGAACTCAACTTAGTATGCAAATTCACTTGGTAAGTTGCAATATTCAACAGATGGTCGTTTAGTTTTTGCTAAGCTGGAAGGAAAACCAGAAAACTGATTTACGCCTGAAATTATTTCATTACCATTGTGACAGCGCTGATTAGAAATCTGCATGTGGCTTCACATCTGTGTGATTAAAATAATTATTCAGTCCATTTAAATTAGGTAAGGAAGTATTTAACAAAACATCACAACCCCTTTGCTTGAGAAATTATTTAACTCATAGAAATAAACGATTATTCAACTTTTTTTACAATGGACACTCAAATGAAAATCCCCTGACCAATTTTGCTAATTACGTCATTGATCTTTATTGTACATTTATCTTTATTTAAATTGCTGTCAGGCACTTTGAGTTGCTTTTACTGTTTTACTGTACTACTATATGAGAGGTGCTTTATCAATAAACTTTGATTTGATGTGTGTCAGGCTGCATTGCTGTCTATAACCCTGGAGAAACTGAAAGCACTCAGAAGTGATCAAATCTTAAGATTAACATTAACATTTGATCTTCAATGAAATCCTGGTTTAAATGCTGCCATTGCAAGGTTCTGAAACCTAATATACTTTTAGATGTGCTTCATTATTCAGCAACATTTTTCAAAATCATTTCATTTGGTCATTTTCATACAGAACAATGCAGTTGTTATGTATTTACAGGAATACTTGAAGTTGCTGCATTACTGTTGAATGTTCCAATGCGTAATTATCAAAAGTGGAAAAAAATGTCTTCCTTTGTAGTTAGTCATTTAATCTGTTGAGACATTCAGGAAGACACACAATTAACTCAACAGGTCAAATTAGAGAGTATGCATGACAACATGAGGGCATGAACAGCTCCCGTCATGTTTCATGACGTGATGAAGCCATTCTGAGGAGTCCGTTAATGGTCGAAGCAGACACGTATTGTTTTTTCAGTTTCATGAATGGATCCTGCATTCTGAAAAGAGACAGAATAAAGGTGGGAATAACAGCAGAGGAGAGAAAATGAGATTAGGTGGTCTGGTAAGATGAGTGTTTCTCCACTCAGGGAGAACAGATGGGATGAAGATGAAATGAGGCTCTTAGGGAGGTGAATGTAGCTGATTGAGGGACAATGTGAGTGGAATTTGTAGTCTGCTGTAGTCTCTAGGAGAGAACTGGGTCTGTTTTTGAGCTGTGTGGACGATGGATCTTGGCGTCTTTTACCTGAAAGATGTTCCAGGCAGAAGGAACTCAATCTTCACATGTGATCATGGCTCAACTCTTTAATGATGCTCTTCTGTCTTCACACTCATTCCTCCTTCAGCAACACCTTTGCCGCTGCAAAGCAAACCTTTTTCTTTTCCCTCATCTTGTCCAGCAGGAAGCCTTCCCTAAATAATCAATACAAACCAGCAATTATCCTCGTCCGCTGACTGACGAGGAAAATGACGAGGAAAATAGTGCAGTTTGGCTCATGACTACAAAGCAATGATTTGTGAGTTCTAAACACCGCTCGTTTGAACTGTAAGTCTAAGTTATAGTTATATGATATCAAACTTACAAAGGAAAATTAATACGACTATATCGATACAAAGAGGGAAACTGAGGTGAAGTAAAAAGGGAGTTTGGTCTGTGCATCTCATCCTTGTTTTTCACCCCATTACCGTTTCACCTAAAAAAAATGAATTTGCTCTGTTAGTGTCCAACAATGAATGTTTGGCATTGAGATGCGTGTGTGTGTGTGTGTGTGTGTGTGTGTGTGTGTGTGTGTGTGTGTGTGTGTGTGTGTGTGTGTGTGTGTGTGTGTGTGTGTGTGTGTGTGTGTGTGTGTGTGTGTGTATATACACATATATAATATAGCTCCACAACAGCAATTAAGTGAAAAGTATATTAAGTGATCGCAGCACAATGTCATCTTGCACAGAAAGAAAAAGTAGATTCACAGGAAGAAATTCACGGGGATGTTGGTCAGAACCTTCGTCTTTGTGACTCGTTGGGGAACTCGTCTTTGAACTGGTATACTACGTTCTGCTGCTGGAGTCCAGGGTCATTGTGGGGAGTGTCTTCTGTTTGAGCAGTTTCACATTGTGACAGTTGCAGTTTTATGGAGTGGCTGTTATCACATCCAAGTCAAGATACAATTGAGATCAGGCATCATCTCCTATGGAGCAGAAGCTTTTATGCCCTTGAAGCTGTTTGTGTCCAGCCTCTGATCCACAAACTCAGCACTGGGGAAAGACTTCATAAAATATCAAATTTTTTTTTGTTCACAAATGTGGCAACCTTTTTATACTTTAGTAGTTAAGTCACCCGCAATAACAACTCAGCTTTACTCGTTGCCGATGTTCTCGCTATTCTTAATGTTTGTAGCGAAGTGGTGTGTGTTTGTGTGTGGTTTGAATACAAAAAGCAAACAGCATCCACTAGTTGCCTGACATGAAAAAATACATTGTTTTCAGTGCCTCTGCCGTTTCCATATCGATGTCGTTATCAAAACGTTGCTTTGTGAACACAAAAACTTTTGTGAAATGAAAATGCAAAAATTATACTTTTTACTTGAAATTTGTTTCTGCATTAATGGAGCCTGAATGTATTTATCAAACCATCAAGAGTTTCATTGATAAAGTCTTTTCTGTGTCCTGTTGGCGTCAGTAGACAGGCTTTGCAATGCAATTTCTGTTGAAAGCTGCAAGTGTAGTCTGGGATACAACTGCTATTTCCTTCACAGGCTAACAAATGCCAATTTACTGAGCAAAAACATACATTACATCATGTACATAACTGGTATCTTTCTGGAGCTCTACATAGCAATATAACAACATATATGAACACATATGAACAACCTTCCTTAATTACCTAAAAAGTTGCTTTTTTTTATTTACCCACACAAGATTATTTAATTACATTTTTGTAAAGTTAGAATTAAGAAAAAATAATAATCAATGTTGAAATAGTTCAGCATGCACCAGGATTGTTCATCTGAGTGACTGAAGCCCCTCGTGAGGCGTTGACCGAACACAGTGTACACATTCCTCTGTGCTGTTTATAATTATGTATTTATAAAGTTATCTGCATTGCTCATCATACTTCAGGAACCTTCTCATGTCACAATTGCAGTACAAATGAGGCATTCTACTGTGGTTGCTTTGTCACAACAACCAGTGCTGCGTTCATGTAACGGCCATATCCTAAATGAGACCTGAATCCAACACTACCAATCCCATCAGGACACACTGAATATAAACCAACCATTACCAAGAGGCTTCAGCTAAACTTAATTATATTTTGACAGTCCATTGTCAGATGGCAGTGTGCTCCTCAAGAGCTCTCCTTCGTATCATTTTCAGCAAATTAATTTGAAACAGCCCAAGAAGCGTACTGGGAGCCTTCTGCACTCACTGAAAGAATGTGTGGTTTTGGTCCGTAAAAATAGTGAGTAGTTCCTGCAGGAAGACTTTTGAGTCCTTTGTCTTTCTCATCGCCTTTTATCCAACTTTGGAAGTTGAGTAAGACAATGAAATTGAACCGTTTTGAACTCTGTCACTCTACTTTTCACCTTATCTGTTTTCTGTCCTTATTTCAAGAACAAAAACTAGTTGTCACTGGACCAACTCATCAAAATACCAATAAAAAACTGGTGCTTGATTCATTAATCAACATCAACTTGAAGGGTTGTGTTTAAAAACTGAGACATGATTGGTGCCTACAAGTATCCTCTCATCCTTTTTGTTTATCATATTTTACATTGAAGCAGCTTTTCCAGAAGCTTTTAAGTAACTTGAAAGAAAATTACTTCTATTCTAAAACAATCAGTTAAATGAATGTAATTGGTTAATCGGCTTCCATAAACTTTGATCAACAAAGACTTGTTTTGTCTGAATAGAATCAGAAAGCAGGTGAATCAGTAATTGTCCCCATATTTTAATTTACTGTTTCACCTTTCTCTTCTCGTATCTTTCCTTTTCTTTGATCTTCATAGTGCTTGAAATGCATTGCAATTGTTCTCCAGCCTGTCTCAGGTGTGAATGATTGCTTCATAGCTGTAATAAGCAGCACACCCAGTAGAGAAAGGTTATATATGGCTGTAATACTTTCAGATGAAACTGCCTCTGTCAGCCTAATGGCTCTGTCTGTGTGACGTCTCTGTGAGTCGGGATCTGTCCTTTGACTCAAAGAGAAAAAAGGGTATTTGGAGTCTGAACTATGAAATGAATACATTATCTGTCATTTTCTGTGTGCACTGGGATAAAAAATTGTCTGTAATAAGCCAGCGACGATCCTGACTTCAGATCACTGATATTCAACCATTTTCTTCCTCTGACAGTCATTTGATAATAACGTCAGCATTACTGCAGTGAAAGGATGTTCCCAAATAATATTTGTTAAAATTTTCAGTTCAAAGATCAAAATCTGAATCCGACAGAAATATTTTGTTTTATTTGTTTCAGTAAATGTATTTTTGTCTTCCAAATTAAAGGTGATATATGCATTGCTTTTAACAGTGACGTGGTTTTCAGGCTGGACCCAACACACCATGACTTTTGTTTGGTTTTCAACGTCAAACTTATTTAATTTTTTCATTTGTGGGCAAAGAAGTAATGTTGATGCAGGCTCTGCCGGACTGCTTTGGTGTGGACCAAAACCGGACAGGATCTCCGCTCACTGGACGCTGTCAGGGCTAAGTCTGTGTGAATGAACAACACTGCCGACGGGGATGGCATACAGATTCATGTCAAAAACCCCGAACTATCCCTTTAAGTGGTGAAGCAGGTCTGCAGCTAAAAGAGTTTTGATTCCAGTAACATCAGAAAAAGAGGATGAGACGATGATTCAGCAAACTGTGAAACAAGACAAAATTGCTCAATCCCTGACAAACACTATGATGGTATCACAACAACTGTTTATATCAAGAACAATGAAGTGATCTTGTTTTACTTGAGGTGTATATTTTGGGCAGTGCGTTTGCTCCCCTTTCAATGAACCTGTGTCAATCAACACTCTTCGTCAGCACGGACCTCCTCCACAATAAATTGGGTTCACATTGCGATTCTGAAATGTGGACATTCAATTGTTCACATATCAACTAACCTTTCATTTTTTTTCTTCTTTTTTGTTTTTTGTTGCAGGTAAGGGCTGCCATAAACACGCTACAGCAGAGGGCGTCAGCTTTGATGAACCTCCACTTCACTTCCTCCAGCACCAGTCACATCTGAGCTGGTTTGTTATTTTTGAAGTATTGTCAAACAGTGGAGAAAAAAAAAACCTGCACGATGAGTTGCTTGGATTTGTTTGTAGTGATAGTTCTTGATGAGAAGAGTCTGCTTTGTCATGCAGATCCTCAGAAGGTGAAGTAGCAGCATGGTTTGGACAGAATGTTATGAGGTCTTTGTTGGAGATACAGATTATGATTCCTTGAGAGAAAGCAAGCCAATATGTTTACACTTGTGTTGTTTGGTGTTGACCTTGTTGCTAATTGTGTCCTTTGGAGTGTTTTTGCTGCTTTTCAAGAAGCAGAGCCCAGGGCAGCTGGCCACTCTCCCATTACAATGGTGACCTTGCTTCATGGTTGACAGATGAAGCTTTGTGTTGTCAGAGTGGACGATTGTGTTAAATAGAAAAATCCTTCATCAAAACAGTGTGACTGTTCGTGTTTGCTCAGAGCAAGTTGAAATTTACCCTTTTTGAAGGGCCGATCTCTTGATGTGTTGTCACTGCACTGGCTTTAACTTTTCTTTCTGCAGCTTGGAAGTTCCTCATCCTCTTATAAATGTCACCGTTTATGTTGAGACAGAGCTCTTTCTTTTAACTCTTCCTGTCAGGCAGTTAGGCTCACTCAGTCCATTCAGTCGTTGGTTTAAAAAGATCAGGTTTTGTGTTGAATCGGCTTTGAAAGCACTCCTTTCTGCTTTTAATGTGAGTAAAAATGATTTCTGTGGACATGTTGAAAAATAATTAATGTCTTTACAATGATCTCAAGACATGAACAACTTGACATTTTCAGAACCAACACAAGTTGTCGAAGACAATCATGGATACATATTTTGCTCTTAAGTTTGTCAGTTTTTTTGCAATCCACCATTTTGCCAAATGTAATCTGCTCATCAAACTCAGAAGTTGTAAATTGTAACTTCTCCTTTGCTTTTGTCTTGTTTCGTAAGCAGTGGATGAATTTCACTCATATAACATTTCTAAATTGACTCCACAGTCCTCAAAGGTGCTTTTACAATATTATTTGTTTTCACGCTTTGTCACTCAGACACACCAATACGCCTGCTGTTGCGCAAGACGCTCAATCCATCCATTGGCAAAAATTTTGGGTTGAAGGGCACTTTCACACATCAACAGAGGTAGATGGGGGATTGAAAGTTGAAAAAAGAGAGAAAAAAATACTTCAAAACACTTTCAAATATGTATGAATCAATAAATACAAATCTTATAAACACGGTTTAATAATTTTGCAGCAGTAACCTTATTTCCTCTGATTACTTTGAGGTAGCTTGTTGCATAAATGTTAATATTCTAAATAGTAAATCAAGAAAAGTCTCAAAATGAAGCCATGGAATTATCTTCTTCATGCATGTTCCCAAACTTGCTGGATCAGCTTCTCTTTTTGTAACCTGCATATTAAGCTTGTTTTCACTTTTTCCAGTGTTCTTGATATGAAGTTCCTATTTTTCTTCAGCCCCCACCGGTTGCACTGTGATTTACTAGTTCAGCTCCATTCACATGTTGCGGTGTGCTCAGGTGTAATTAGAAACAGTCCTGACAGCTGCATTTATTCAGGTGTCCCAGTTGAAGTTCCCGTGCACGCCGGCTCCCTGTTCAGGCAGACTGGGACATTTAAAGTGGAACAGAAAGCTCGTTACTGTTATTGGTGACACCTGTGCTTATTCAGCTCCGACAAGCCAGCACACATCAGAGTGAATTATGTTTCAGGTTGTTCTAAAAGTTGCCATATGGAAAGTTTATGATTGGAGTTTACTTAAAAATCACTACCATTTCTGTTTTGCTTACTTTGGGTAGCTAAAACACACCCTGTTCATTAGGAACATTTACACTCCGCTCTCCTGAGCCCTGTCTCCTTCAATAAATCAACACAGAACAACTTTCACTTTTTGAGCCTGAGCCAGTTACATATTACACTATGCACTTTAATGACAGAGTGAACTCTGCCATTAAAGTGATTAGTTTGGTTGTTGTTTTTTGGTTTTTTTTTTTTTTTTACCAGAGTGTGATATTTAATTATTGCTGTTGCATTTGTGGACACAAGACTTTAATGTCAGCAGCCAGGAAGAAGTTGATTCTCACTGTGGAAGATCCCTCTGTAAGAGCTCTACTCAGAGCCAAGACAACATCAGTGAAGAAAAACAGACCCATGTAACAAAAATGGACTTTTGGTGACACTTGTTAGACACTTTGTCATTAGAGGTCATTATGGCCACCGACTGTTGAGGCCTGTGAACAGACAACACTCCTCAGGATGTTCAGGAGTTTTTCTCTTGAATTTTTTTTTTCTCCCCGTGGTAAAGACCATCTGAAAATGGGTCTGGAACTCACATGTGGGACTCACCAGCTCAGAAACACTTTCCATCCTTTTCTGCCATTGCCATGTAAATGCTACACTGGGACCAGAAGAATGTGATGGTTGTCATTTTATCACTAGCAAACCTGCCACACACACATTTTGAACACTGATTGTAATTTTATACTGATTGTAATAATTGACTCTGATCACATCTCAGTTTGAACCTGGAATTTTTCCCCCCATTTGTATTCATTTCATTGCACTCAATAGCAATGTATTTATAAAATGGTATTATGTGTATTGACTTTTAAATGAGAGGCAATCTGCTTGATTCAAGTGATGTTTCCGACACAGAGTACATTTTTGCGTAAGTCATGTTGACACAGGGATTCTGTTTTAATTTGAAGACAAGCTGTTATTCTGACAAATGATGATGAGCAGTGCCACCGGCAGCGAATCCTAATATCCATTTAGGCTTCAGACTGTTGGTCTGTGTTTGACAGCAGCCTGTCAGTCAGTGTGCATCGCAATGATTATTATTGCGACTGATCATTAGGGCTCGCTTTTTAACTTCAAATCATCATTATCTTTAGTTATAGATGCTGCCAATCAAAAGTTAAACTATGAAGTTGAGTAGGGCTTTTGATCGTGTACACCTGAAAAGAAGACTTTCTGTTGTTTTAGTGTTTTAACAATTCTGACCTGAACACTGACTCCAGAAAGCATAGAAATTGAGCTGTTGTCAAAATCAGTGAGATTCTTCACCTTAACTGCAATCCCACATGATCCTTTGTTAGAGAACCTTTACAAGTTGCTGAAGACGAGCACTGAAGGCAACACGGCTCTGCTGCAGTCTGTTCTACCTGTGGTCTATTTGGGAAAATCCAAACCAAGATTATGAATTATTTCATTATCAGACACAGTCATTTATGAATGATCTGTTCCAGTGGTGGTTATTACAAACGTTCAGTGACCCATGAGAATGCTATAATCCAGTGAGACTATGAGAGGAAGTTATTTTTGTGTCTCTTGTAATATTTCTCCCTGCGTGGACCATGTTTGGATCTGGTAATATAGTACTGAATGACAACATGTCAAAAACATACATGTGTGCTTATGAGGAGACAGAACTTGTTCGTTCCCGTGCCCTTACATTAGGTTGAGAAGAAGTGTACATCAACAAGAAGACAGGCTCCACAAACCAGGTGTAAAGCATCAATGACTAAATGACTCGTATCAAGCTCGTATCGCAGAAGCCGAGCTGCTTTAACTTGAATCTCAACACCTGTCTGCTCTTATTGGACCACAGCACATCTGCTGAGCTGAGCAACACTGTGGCCCAACAGATGGTAAGCTGATGACCATTATTAATGGAGCAGATGAATAATAAATCACCTGATATGACAAATTTAAATGTATGGTTTTTGAAAGACAAAAGTAGCTGCACTTGATAATTGTCTCTTACATTGATGTCATGCAATAAATAGTGCACGGCATGTCGGGATTGGCAAGAGAGCTCATAGTAGTAAAGTAACTAGTGATCAGGTCAGTGATCAGGCCTTCTGTGTTGATTGCATTATATTGTCACAAATACTTGTTAGTGTCCATGATCACTGTAATCAGAGAGAAAATATCAATGAGGCCTTGAATGTTGGTCAGTGTGAGGGTCATGTTATCTATTCTGTTGTGGGTAACACTTTACTTGAAGCCCCTCTTTATAACACATTATAAGTAGTTATAAACACTAATACATGATCACAATGCTTTATAACTCACTATACAGCAGTATACAGCATAGGATTAAGGTTAGGGTTAGGGTTAGGGTTAGGGTTTGGTCCTGGCATTGTGATCATCTATGAATGTTTATAACTACAGCTACACATGTTATAATGGCATTATAATGCTTTATGAATGTACTTATAATGTGTTATGCAGGGGGGCTTCAAGTAAAGTGTTACCCTGTTGTGTTCTGTTCTATTCTACAATAAACAAACTCGAGTACTAAATCATACTATACTAAAAATGTATACGGATCATTTTCTATAAAAATCTGCAATAACAGAGCAGATAAACAGCCTGGAGCACCGGATAGTCGCCCTGAGGAGGCGGATCTTAGTGATTCCACGAATCACTGATTACCAATATAAATGAAAGATATTATATTCATCCAACCAGTGCCATTTAATGGTTGTGGCTTTTAGTGAATTTAAGGTCTCCTGTCACCATCTGGTTTTATAAACACACTGAAATTGAAGAATGATGAAGCGCCCCACCTTATAAATTTACCACCTGGTGTCAAATTATATCTGTAGCTCTGATTGCGATTTGAGGAGGATCCGATCCTCTGATCCAGCATGCTCAGTTGCAACAAACAACTCAGGCATCTTCTGTTCATACTCCATATGGAATCTAGCAAGTACAGAAGGAAGTGAGACAAATTCATCAAGCCAGAAAAACATGTTTTACAAGAGATTTCACAACCTTCAATAGATGGTTGAAGCCTCTAATTTTATTCTGCCTTTATGTGAATTCACCTGCAATATAAGATTCAGTTTGTAGCATTTGTGATCACAATAGCATCACTGTTAGCAGGTGAAAGCACAGCTCACTTCATGTGAAATGGTGTCATGTTGAACATTCTTGAAATATTTTTCTCATTGTCGTGTCTTATTGTGTTTTTCATTTGCTTTCTCTCTCCAAACCTCCCTGACTTCAGTCTGCAGATGACCTCTTTTCACATTTTATTCATGCCACCGTTGTCAGTGATACATGAGCCACAATTTCTTTTCTCTCACACAGACAATATGATTCCATTTTTGAAATGTTCACCCTCAGACCTTGTTCTATATATACAGTATGAGAGAATCATTCATTTGACAGAGATTGGTGTTCCTGAATCACTTTCAATCTCTGGAGATTCACAGGATGGAGGAACCATATTTTATCACTTTTAAAGTACCAGACCCTGCATCATGTCTACATGTTTATTTACAGGTTCATATCAACATAATAATTTTAGTAATTTGATGCTGAGGCATCAATAAGCAAAGCATTCATAGAAATTCAACAGCTGTGATTCTTCAAGTCAGATTCATCTGTATTTTACTCACCTAATGACAGATGAGATGAGATGCAAGTCTAAAAAACCTTGTGATTAATTCCAAAGAGAGTTTTGTACCAGAGAAATGTCAAATTTCAAATCTTGATACAAGACTTCAGTGAGGTAGTTGTTTATACTCTTGCTTTTTAAATATTCTTTGTTTAATTCTTGGTTTGGGCTCCTTGGAGCCCGTGTTCTTCAGAGTTTGTGTGGAGTTTGCACGTTATTTTTGTGCATTGCATTAGTTCTGGTTGGTACTCTTCCCTCACAGTGACAAGTTCTCATAGTTCCTGTTTGAAGTATCAGTGTTTTAACTATGTGTGAACTGCTGTTTCTCCAGGTCCAAAGAGATGAACAGACAACTTATCCAAGGTCTATTCTTACTTTTGTGCCATGACCACTGGTATTGCCTCTATTCCATTCAACCCTGTATTGGTGATATAAAAAATAAATGGACTGATAACTTCAGTCAATAAGTTTTGAAGAAAAAAAAAAACAAACCACAACAATATGCAGAATGCAGAATATGTGAAGCCACTGAATTCGCTGGTATGACTCCACTGAAGCATGCAGGGATTGAGAGGCTTAATTTCTCCACCAGAGGAGTTGATGAACGGCTATTGAAGTATTTATTCCTGCAAACACTGTTGATTAGTCTTGATTGGGTTTTTTTTTTTCTTTCGCAAATTCTGTGCCCCTGAAGAAATTGTTCTTCAATCTCATACTGAGCAAAGCACAATGCATTGATGTCTCGACGTGTCACGATCGGTCTGCCAGTTCGTGCTTTGAATGCAGCTGACCCAGTTCGACATTGTGTTTTTTAGAGTGTTATCCGCTGCCCTTTACACACCTTCCATCCAGTCATGATTTGTTGCTGAAAAAGATTTTCTTTGCTTGGAAAAAGAATGTAACCTCTGATACTTTCACTTGGTCATGAGGGCATGTTCCACAGTTTCCCAGTTCCATTTAGGAAAGCGATTTCTACTGGAAACGTTTGCCCCAGTCAGGGTTTTAAAAGACAGCCTGTTGCCAAAGGGGACACAATTCAAGAAAATCTGCTCCTTTGTCCAAAGAAGTTAAATGGTCAAGGACCAATGTGATTAAACCTTAATGCAGCCAGAGGAATCGCAAAATCATTCCTCTCCACATAACGCCTCACAGCACTCGAGTGTTATGAAACACCCTGAAATCTCATTATTCCCTTGATTACGTACAAATTGACACATTTTTTGCCACCTCAGACTTTTCTGTAAATACTGAATTCAAAGTATGAATCACCCAGATGCTTCAGTTTATTATGTGATTTATGCAAACCGAATGTTCAATTCAAATCAATATGTCAGATCCTCCATTAAAGGCGGTGAGGCCGAAACCAAAAATTGTCTTGCAACATTCTGGTGCTCCACCACATTGTCATCTTGTGATGTAAACAACTGGTGGCTGCAGCCGAATAACCAGTGACAGGCTCAGCCAGCGAACTGTTCTGTCTGCGATGTGTTTCATTGGTGGGAAATCTCTCCAGGAAAATGAGAAAGATTTTCTCTGTGAGCCTCATTTCCTCAGAGATTCATTAGCTGCCTCCTCTTCCTCCTCTGACTGAAATCCAGACAGACTGAGTGCCGTGTACATGTATTTCACATGTTATGAGGAAAAAAATCTGTTTTCATGACATTGTTTCTTTGGGAAGAGTTTTTTTCTTCAGATTCAGTACATTTTGGACATTATCTCGAAGGTTATGAAGCAAAATCATGCAAATATGGTAATGATGGGAATAAGCGACGTGTCAGCTTCATTCAGGAGATCAAAACTACACCACTGCACACTACTGTGCTGGGGAGCTTTCGTTTAGTTGTGATTCACTTCAAGAGGTGTCTGAAAGAACCTGACTGGCATATGACCCGAGTAAACATTGTGAGGGCTATCTGGTTATCACAGAAGTTCAATGTCAAAAACCAATCAATTGTTCTTGTCTCGTCTACTGAACCCAAGGCTGGGGTCGTAATTGATTGTTCCAGGCAAAGTGAAATCCTACTTCAGTGAAAATAAGTAAGAACTATTCATCTCTGTGGACATATAGAAAGTCGGGATTTTAATACATGTAGACTGAAATATGGAATGACGTGCCTCTTTCTGCCTCGCAGTCACTCACTGGCAGCCGTACAGACTCGGGTCTTTGTATTTTGTAATGTGTCAGTAGACAAACTCACACTCACCTGTCTGTCAACAGCTCCCACACTCCCCCTCTCACACTCTCTGCTCTCACATACCAGGAGATTCAGCTGAATGATTCATCCTGAATATGAGTGACAGGCTCAAAATATACAATAATATTTTTTTTCATTCAACCAGCGATCCACTTTGAATGCCACAGAAATAATACTGTATTCTCTTCATAAAGTCCATTTTGTGCACTGGGATGTAGCGCTTGTTTAATTCTAACCTTGGCTGCCAAATGGCACTTTATGAGGAATAAGATGTATATTTCCTCTAAGAGGAAAAAGCCTCTTGGTGGTTACAAAGTGCCAAGTGTGCATAATGCACCTTGAGCCCACAACTTGTGGATTAGAATACCAACATGCAGAAATTCATCTGGACACGCTTGTGGAACGAGGAAGAAAGAGCCCATCATATAAACACAGAGAAAAGCTTTTTTTATTTATTTTTTTTTCTGACCAACACTAATGATTCAACACAGTTCAGCTGCAGTTACTCACTCAACCGGTTCTTTGTTTTCACAAGCACGTAATAAACCGTTTGTGGTCTGTCAACTTTATTTTAGTTCATGAAAAGCTGCAGTCTGTAGATGTCTTATGGTTCCTTTGAATATATAATAAAGGGCAACGGAAATACAATACAATAGTCTTAGATTTTGAGTTATTTGGACATGCTCAGGAACACAGCTGAAGGGCTTTGGCTTTGTTGTGGCCATGCTTTCCCACACAGCAGAACAAATCTGCTCCCGAACAAGAGAACACGGCTTTACATTTCTAAACAGTCCTATTAATGAATTTACCCAGCATTCCTTGATTTCTACAGTCTTACTTATTTCAACCCTTTCTCATTATATTAATTTAATTAAAATTCATGCGTCATTAATCTTTGACTCCTTGTAAGGTCTTTAGTATGAGAACAGGGTAGTATTGTCAGCGTTGCTGTAATCTCTGCAGCCAGGTCAGATGAATCCTGTCAATCATTATTGATTCTGTCACGCTCATATCATTAGTTTCACACTAGTATTTGATTAGACTGGAGGCATTAGACACGCAGTGTTTACCCAAGCTTCAAGTCTAAACTGTGAAGTGTTAATGATTAGCATTCAAAGCTGAAACAGCAATCAGTTAATACACCAGTATTTCCTCCTTGAATAAACATCGGTACCAAATATTTCTGGCACAGAGAGAAAACCATTTTTCTGTGTATAATTCCACATGATTGTTTGTAACTAAAATCAACATGATTTAAATCTTAAAGTACCGGGATCCGTATTTAAATACAAATGTTGGGCATGTTATTTAAAAAAATGAAAAGTATTTAAGCACTGCTTTGAAAAGTAGGAAATATACTTCAAAGAAAAAAGAAAATACAAATAAAGTGTGCCCGTCAAAATAACTGCTGTAATGAAATTTGTGGAAACAGAATCTTCTGCTCATGGTGTTGAAACCGCATGAAGCCGTTCCTCTGAGTCTGAACAGTGGAGTTTAATAAACACAGCACCTGGATAACGAGCAGGTCAAACACACCTGGAGCAGCTGTCAGTCAGTCGCTGCCAGCTGTCCTCCTCATTCCAGTCTGATTCAATACACTGCAGGATTCAGATGAAGACAGAGAGAACTTCAGACTTCAGTTCATTTAAACATGAGTTCATGTGTCAGAGTGTGTTTTAGTTACAGTCATAAGCAGCTCAGTAACATTGTTTCCAAATGGGGTGATGCAGGTAACTTTAAGAAAAAAAAACACTGATAAAGCAGAGAAAGCACGTAAACAGTGACACTAAAGCAACATAACAACCTCACAGGGGAGTGAGGGGTTGTTACTGGACAGGGGGGAGGGAGAGCACTGAGCGAGAGGAGAGCTGGGTCAGGTCACTTAATGCAGCAAGAGGGAGTCCATGTCGTGTGGAAGAAGCTGGACTGCAGTGAATAAAAATGTGGCTGGACAGAAAATTTTAACCAGCACAAGAAACTGCAGATGCACATTGAGAAATCAACCATCTGGTTGGAGTTTTTTTCCATTTTCCGTGTGTGTAATTTGTCACTCCCATTTATTTATCATCCGTTTTACTGTGTGATTCCTCATCGTTGATATCTCCCTGTGCAGTCATGCTTTCTCGTGTTACCCTAAACAATCATTAAGAGCTGACTGATGTGGCACATCTGTCTGAAGAGCAAAGTACACCTGCTATTGTCACATCAAGTAGAGAGAAAAAAAGAAACTTCATTATGTCTTGTATCGACTGCCATTAATTTTATTTTGGGACCATGAATCAAATAAACAGCATTGTGGTTATTTAAAAAAGGAAAATGTATTTAATTCGCTTTGAAGCCAAGAAAATGTGTTTAATACATTAATTATAGTGGATGAGTATAAAGAAAGGCATTCTTTACTCTGCAGAAGTGAACACACTCACATGAAAGACGACAGACGGATTAAATAATCATTTAAAAAATGAGTTTTAATGTATTAGAACTGAGCCATCTGAGAGCTGCTCATGCTGATGACTAATGAAGCTAAAGGTGAGTGGAGGAGGAGCTGATATTGACTGTTTTCTCTCTGTAGAGCCTCACTCGGCACATGGAGAGCGGCCCGTTTAACCCCTGGCAGAACTACTTTTAACTTCACTGTTCATATTCAGTGATCAATGGCTGCTTCATAAATGCTCTCATTTCAAACTGTTGACTTTTGTGAGTGCTGTACCCATATGCATGCAGCACCATCATATGAAACAAAAACAACAACGTAGAATCTACAGGTAAATGCTGGATTATTCCATTTTTGATTTAAGCCTGAGCAAACTCAGCAGGTCCTGTAAATCAGATAAATGTTTTGCATTATCACTTTTCTTTAGAGTATTGAATAAAAGCTATTCGCTTGAATCATTTTAGTCATACACAATATTGCAGTTCATATAAAATGTACAGTGCAACTGCAACCCAGTTTAGTTTTGTCATTTTTAAGGAGGCAAAACACCATCTGCAGTTTTTTTCTTTTTTTTTTAATTCTATAGTTTCATTAGTTGTTGTCTCACAAAAATTTTCCCTCCTGTCAGTGAGCAGCACAACTCTGAGACAGGGATGCACATCAGTTTACTGAAATTCGTTGTCTTCCAGGATAGTCGTTTAATAATTTTTGCCTCTGCTTCAGTCCATCATGGCTGATTGTTTTTAACATCTGTGGACTCCTCCAGCAACACATTTTCAGATGGTTGGTAGAGAAATGATACTTTATGTGGAAATCCATGTCTATTGATGTACATATTTATTGTTGTTTACTCATGAAACCAAGTGAAATGTGACTATATTTTATATTAGGCGTAACTTTACAACTGCTGGGAGTGTTTTGTGTCATTGCCATAATGTTGAGAACAGGGTTTTTATGGATTTTATCAACTGATCAATAATGTCATGACCTGCATTTGCACTCCAATGTGTATCATTTGTCAAAAGACAAAATATTGTCTTTTCAAAGAACATACGATATCTGTTGGACGAGAGAGAGAGAGAGAGAGAGAGAGAGAGAGAGAGAGAGAGAGAGAGAGAGAGAGAGAGAGAGAGAGAGAGAGAGAGAGAGAGAGAGAGAGAGAGAGAGAGAGAGAGAGAGAGAGAGAGAGAGAGAGAGAGAGAGAGAGAGAGAGAGAGAGAGAGATTCGCTTCTCCTGACTTCTTACCCAGTTTGTCATTCCCAGTCTTTCTTATTCACCTCCATCTGTGTGTGTCTGAACAGACAAGCCACACATTCACTCCTCCGAGGCTTTGGCCATGGCAGCAGGAGAGTACATCGAGTCCTTTTCCTGCAGAGAAAAGACTCAAAGTTCTTTCAATCCTGTGGTTTCGGATTCGTGGCCCTGAGTGAGCTCCCAGCTCTGATTTGACACCAAAGCATTCCAAAGAGGTGAGCAGTCCAGCATTGTGCTGAGACGTCAGTTTGGTCGAAAGACTGAGCACGAGTTCACCACAGATGTAATTCGACTCTTAAAAAAAAAAAAAAAAAATTAAACCTCTCAAATGTCATCCTATCTTAAAGTATTTTTTTTATTATTGCACCTTGAGAAGTGAGTCGTTGCATTTCTCAGAAAGTTATGTATCTTCATTGATGGATACTTAACAATTGACCTGTTTTGCAAAATTAATTTTATTTATTTTTCAGTCTGTGTCGAGCATGAAAACGTTAAGACATTTTACCATTTGGTTTCAATGCATTTGATGGTGACAGCTGTTGATGTTGTACCAAGATGAATCATTTATTGAACTGTCTACATTGTTACTCCCACACAAACACATAGACTCATTTACATTTATTCACTTCCAGTCCTTCCGATGCCACTTCATACAAATTCGGGTCTCCTGGGCAGATAACGGGGTCCACAATTTTAATGTAAGGTGAGAATGCTGATATTTATTTTCTTTAGTTGCTGGAGGTAATACTGGAGGTAAATAAGTCGAGGCAAATAGAACAAAATCACACTACTTCATGTCTAAGAGCTACTGCTTTTGTTGCTCTTTCAATGAGAGCAGCAACCCCTAATTCAAGTCCATCTGAATTGGAACTTTCAATAGTTTGGTTTATTTATTTCTATTGGCCCCCCTTTGTGGAGGCAGAGTGATGGATATCTGCCAAATATGACTGGGATATGCTGGGATAGTAGCCAATGTCATTAAGGCCAGCTGGCAGACACTATTGTTCAGCCACCCTCTCCTTCCTGAAAGCCATTTTATCTCCAAACGCAGAACAATCATGCAGCGTTTCGCCCACTCATCTGCAACCCATAAACTCTCCTAATCCCTGCACCAAACAGTATCCTTGCAGTCATTTTTTTTTTTCAATTTTACTGAGATATACTTTTTCTTTATTTTTTTTTTGATTGAGTCCTGAATTTAACTCTGCCCGGATTTCTGACCGCAGACTGGATTATATACACTCCACGTTGATTCAAAAATGCAGACATTTATAGTGATGTTAAGAGAATTAAAGGATTGTGTTGTACATTAACGGCATCATTAGTTCAAAAGAACTTAGGAACAACTATGCTGGAGACGGAACTGCTCATGAAATAGCATCTTTGTTTTTCATGAGTTGTCTTTTGTTCACCTCAGTGAACGAGAGGGTTGCATCTCTGCGCCTTCGGGTCAGGGATAGGTGCCTCACTGTTGTCTCTGCTTACAGGCCAAAAAGCAGTGCAGAGTACCCGGCCTTCTTGGAGTCCCTTGGAGGGGTGCTGGACAGTGCTCCATCTGGGGACTATATTGTTCCACTGGGGGACTTCAACGCCCACGTGGGCAGCTACAGTGAGACCTGGAAGGGGGTGATTGGGACGCACAGCCACCCTGATCTAAACCCGAGTGGTGTTCTGTTATTGGACTTCTGTGCTTGCCACAGCTTGCCCATAACAAACACCATGTTCGAGCACAGGAGTGTCCATAAGTGGACTTGGCACCGGGACACCCTAGGTCGGTGGTCGATGGTCGACTTTGTTGTTGTGTCATCTGACCTCCGGCCGCCTGTTTTGGACACTCGGGTGAAGAGAGGGGCAGAGCTATCGACCGATCACCACCTGGTGGTGAGTTGGATCTCCTGGCGGAGAAGGAAACCGGACAGACCCGAACGTATTGTGAGGGTCTGCTGGGAACGTCTGGTGGAACCCTCTGTCAGCAGGGTTTTCAACTCCCACCTCCGGGAGAGCTTCTCTCATATATCGAGGGAGGCTGGGGACATTGAGACCGACTCCAGAAGAAGCTGACAGGTACCGGCAGGCCAAGCGAACTGCAGTCCAAGCAGTTGTGGAGGCAAAAACACGGGTCTGGGAGGAGTTCGGGGAGGTCGTGGAGGAGGACTACCGGTTGGCCTTGAAGAAATTCTGGCAAACCGTCTGGTGCCTCAAGAGGAAAGCAGGTCTCCATTAACACTGTTTACAGTGGAGGTGGGGAGCTGCTGACCTCAACTGGGGATATCATAGGATGGTGGAAGGAATACTTCAAGAACCTCCTCAATCCCGTCGCCACGTCTTCCGTGGAGGAAGCAGAGGCTTAGGTCTCAGGGGTGGACTCATCTATCACCCAAGCTGAAGTCCCTGAGGTGGTTGGTAATCTCCTCGGTGGCAAGGCCCCAGGGGTGGATGAGATTTGCCCTGAGTATCTTAAGTCTCTGGATGTGCAGGGACTGTCTTGGTTGACACGGCTCTGAAACATCACGTGGCGGTTGGGGACGGTGCCTCTGGATTGGCAGACTGGGGTAGTGGTTCCCCTTTTTAAGAACGGGGGCCCGGAGGATGTGCTCCAACTATAGGGGGATCACACTCCTCAGCTTCCCTAGGAAAGTCTATTCCAGGGTACTGAAGAGAAGGATTCGACCGATAGTGGAACCTCGGATTCCGGAGGAACAATGCGGTTTTCGTCCTGGTCACGGAACACTGGACCAGCTCTATACCCTCCATAGGGTGCTCGAGGGTTCGTGGGAGTTCACCCGACCAGTTTACATGTGTTTTGTGGACTTGGAGAAGGCGTTCAACCACGTCCCTCATGGTGTCTTGTGGGGGGGTGCTCCGGGAATACAGAGTCCAGGGCCCCTTGTTAAGGGCCGTCCGGTCTCTGTATGACCGGAGTAGGAGTCTGGTCCGCATTGCCGGCAGTAAGTCAAGTCATGGATGGCAGTGAATTTCCTACAGCTCAACCAGGACAAGACTGAGGTTTTAGTTATCGGTCCCGAAGGTCGGAGAGAGAAAATTTTACCTAAATTATCAGATTTTAAACCAGCACAATCAGTTAAGAACCTGGGCGTGATTTTTGACTCTGAGCTAAGTTTTATTCCACACATTAAAAACATAACTAAGATTGGATTTTATCATCTTAAGAATATAGCCAGAGTCCGCCCGTTTCTCTCTCAGGCCAGTACAGAGGTGCTAATGCATGCTTTTATCTCCTGTAGATTAGATTATTGTAATGCCTTGCTCTCTGGTCTTCCCAAAAAGAACATTTCAAACCTACAGTTATTACAAAACTCAGCCGCTCGCGTGCTGACGAGGACCAGGGGGCGGGCCCACATTACACCGGTTTTACAGTCGCTGCATTGGCTCCCTGTCCGCTTCAGGATCGATTTTAAGGTTCTCTTATTAGTTTTTAAATGTCTTAATGGCCTTGCGCCTTCTTATCTCGCTGACCTGTTTTTACCCTATCGACCCTCGCGGGCCCTGAGGTCCTCTGGCAGCGCCTTATTGTGTGTTCCTAAAGCTAGAACCAAAACCCATGGCGAGGCGGCTTTTAGCCACTACGGCCCCCACCTGTGGAACAGCCTGCCGGAGAACCTCAGGACCGCAGAGACTGTTGATAGTTTTAAAGGGAGGTTGAAAACACACCTTTTTAATCTGGCTTTTAATTGACCTTTTATACTTCTTATCTCCATCATTTTTATTTTTGGTCATTTTAATTTTTAATATACTTATCCTATTTATTCATTCTATTTTTACTATGTACTTTTAATTTATTTTATTTTCTATTTTATAATCTTATCTTACTTTTTTATTTTATTTTTTTTTTTTATTAGCTTTGTATCATGTCTTTTTAACATCTGTTTAACTCCAGTGTTTCCTCAGGGGGGTCCTTCACACCGGGAGTTGGTCCCGGTCCTCTGCTGGGGTCGCTGTGCTCGAGTCCTCTGGTCCTGGCTGGCCTGGGGGTCTCCACACCTTGGTGTGCGGGATCCCGTTGGTCTGACGGGGTCGGGGGTTGAGCGCTGGTGCCCCAGTACAAATGACCTTCGCCTTCTCCTGGTGTGAACGGCCCCACTGGTAGTGTTTTCCCATGATGCTTAGTGCCATGCCATGTCTCCTCTGCCTTGCTATGGGCATAAATTGGGTGTGTGTGTGTGTGTGTGTGTTTGTGTGTATGTGCGTATGCGTGTGCGTGTGGTGTCCACTTATTGATGGTGCGGCTTTTATTCTTTTTTTTTTTATGACTTTTTTTTTTTTACTGTTAAGCACTTTGCGTTTTTATTATCATGAAAAGTGCTATACAAATAAATAAAGTTTGAAGTTTGAAGTCAGACCTGTTCCCAGTGCATGTTGGACTCCGGCAGGGCTGCTCTTTGTCACCGGTTCTGTTAATAATCTTTATGGACAGAATTTGTAGGTGCAGCCAGGGGCCGGAGGGGGTCCGGTTCGGGATTTCATCTCTGCTTTTTTCAGATGATGTTGTCTTGTTGGCTTCATCAAACCCCGACCTGCAGCATGCACTTGGGCAGTTCGCAGCTGAGTGTGAAGCGACAGGGATGAGGATCAGCACCTCCAAATCAGAGGCCATGGTCCTCGACCAGAAGAGGATGGCCTGCCCTCTCCAGGCCAGTGGGGAGACTCTGGCCCAAGTGGAGGAGTTTAAGTATCTTGGGGTCTTGTTCATGAGTGGGGGACAGATGGAACGTGAGATTGACAGACGGATCGGTGCAGCATCTACAGTGATGCGGTCGTTGTATCGGTCCGTTGTGGTGAAGAAGGAGCTGAGCCGAAAGGCGAATCTCTCGATTTACCGGTCAGTCTACGTTCCCACCCTCACCTATGGTCATGAACTTTGGGTCATGACCGAAAGGACAAGATCTCGGATACAAGCGGCTGAAATGAGCTTCCTCCGTAGGGTGGCTGGGCGCTCCCTTAGAGATAGGGTGAGGAGTTCAGTCACCAGGTAGGAGCTCGGAGTAGAGCCGCTACTCCTCCACATCGAGAGGAGCCAGCTGAGGTGGCTTGGGCACCTCTTCAGGATGCCTCCTCAACGCCTCCCTGGGGAGTTGTTCTGGGCATGTCCCACCGGGAGGAGACCCCAGGGAAGACCCAGGACACGCTGGAGAGACTATGTCTCTCGGCTGGCCTGGGAACGCCTTGGGATCCTCCCGGAAGAGCTGGAGGAAGTGTCTGGGGTACAGGGAAGTCTGGGCATCTCTGCTTAGACTGCTGCCCCCGCAACCCGATCTTGGATAAGCAGTAGAAAATGGATGGATGGATGGATGGATGGGTGGATGGAGATGTCTTTCTCTATGCATCTGATTCTGGTGTTTTGCCTTCCCTTGTTAAAATGTCTTTGCTTAGGAATTCAGCATTTGTAGAAAATCTCCTCTGAACTTTGATGACTGGTTCCCATCAAATGTCAAGTGAATAGAGCCAGCTGGGCCACATGATGGTGTGGTGTTCATCCCGTCCATCTCACATGAGTATTTCGTGTTAAGACCTGGCTGGAGGACCTTACAGTATAAAGTTTGCCTTAATTGATTTTCTCTGGGTATCTGTAGTTGTATAACGTGTGATGGATGAATGGATGGATGAGTTTGTCCACTTCAAGATCAGCATGCAGTCCACATTCAGTGTACATAATTTGAATATAGTGTAAAAAGAAAACTTGCTAAGAGTTAAAAATAGCTTCCATTTATTTTTAATTGTTTGATGTTTTTATAGTTTTAATATGCTATAGGGCATTTTCCGCTGCAGCAATTAACTGAGTATGTAATGCTCTGTTTTTCTGAACTCATTCAGCCCAAAAAACACTCCATTATTATCGAGAGTCTGGCTGTGTTCCCAGCATTTTTCATATTAGGTTTCAAAAACACATTCAGTAAGATCTGGTAGAATTCATATCATTAACAATTGTACAACATCTTAAGAAACATGTCTTTTTTCCATCATTTTTAGTGTCTCCAAATAAATGACTGATCTGAACGTTAGTGTGTGGTTTTCATTCTTCTTGTTTTGATCATGTGATGGACTGCTCCAGGGTGTAACCTTCTGTGTGCAGACAGACAGATGGACAAATGGTTATCAAAGCAGCTTAATTAGATCAATATCTGGCTGCAAATAATCAGACTGAAGCAGGATTTCTGAATGAAAGGTGAAAAAAGAAAGCTGGGTTTACCAGGGTTGTTTTTGTTTGTTTTTTTAATTCCAGCCTAACAAAATTGAAAAAGAAACCTCACTGTACTCTAGACTAGGATTTTTGAACACTACATCTTTCAAGCACTTCCCTGCTAAATGTCTCACCATTGACCCCTGAGGCAGATTTCAATCTCAGCGCTGAACCTCATCACATCGCCTCCTCCAGTTTCAGTGGACAAGCAGCGATAGCTCAGTGAGACGTGGCGTCCCTCCTGCTGCAGGGTGACGGACCGATAAGAACCAGTAAGACACTTTGGCAGCTGTGAAGAGAGAGGAATTAGCTGGACACATATCCAGTAACATCTCGCAGAGATGTGGCAGGATGCAGCAGGACCACCACAGATGATGAGATTGTTTTCTTATTTCTAAGTCTCATCTAAGAATCATTCAGTCTCTGAAAACAAACACGCACACCAGACAGCATGATCTCCCGCTGGTTTGAATGCTCATCCATAAAACCTCATAGATATAATTAAATCTGACACAGCCAGGATGTTCTGCTCTGTCAACAATGTTAACAATAATGACAATTTCATTTCGTTTCGTTTCGTTTTGTTTATTTGGGCATATCACATTACAAACATCTCAACAAGAATATGCAAAACCTTTCAATGAGAGCCCAAAAGGAGTCGGCTGAAGCTGAAGCTTATCAGTGCCTACTCCTTCCCATATCTCACAGTTTTATCACTGAGGGTCACATGGCAGTGTCGTTGTATTTGTATATGTGTTTATCATCCATACCCAGGCCCATACACAGTAACGTGCATGTGCATGCCTATGAATGTGTGCGTGTTATGTAGTACAAGATTCATATCCTGGCATGCCACACAAGTGTGTGTGCATGAACTGAACATGAACATGAACTGCAACATTAACCATACATAATCATTCGCTTATTCAAGGCAAGCATACAGTATTACATATTATTACAGCATACTCAATAGTCATACTATGTCTGACAGTATTGTTATATTTGTGTGTTCATTATCCATACCCAGGCCCATGCACCCTAACACGTGCATGTGCCTGTTGATGAGCATGTGTGTGTTATGTCCTGCAATATTCACATTCCAGTATTATGTTTCTCTGGCATATTTATCAAAAATACTACGCTTATACAGTTTTTTAAATTGATGTATAGGTTTGGCACTTTTTAGGTTACCATCTGGACTGTTCCATAGATTTACGCCTCTCTGGGTAATACATTGGCTTTTGAGGGTCGTACGAACACTTTGAACTTTTAAATTCAGCATTTGCCTGAAAGTATAATTGCCCTCTCTATTAGCAAACAGACAGTTTATGTTACAGGGAAGTAAATTGTTTCTTGCCTTGTAAAGTATTAACAATGATTTCAAATTTACTAAATCTTCGAGCTTTAGAAGGCTAGATCTTAGGAACAATGAGTTTGTATGGTCCTTAAAGCCCACATTGTGAATGATCCTGATAGCTTTTTTTTTAAGACTGAATAAAATCTCCAAGTGGCTTCTGTAGGTATTTCCCCAAACCTCTACTCAGTATGTGATATAAGGAAGGACAAGTGAGCAATACAAGATTTGGAGAGCTTTTTGGTCAAGTAGATGTCTGCATTTGCTCATAATTGCGATGTTTTTAGCCATCTTAGTTTGAATACTGTTGATTTGCGGCTTCCAGCTCATGTTGTGACTCAGAATCACTCCCAGAAACGTGTATTCTTTCACTGTTTCTATTTCAACATTATCAATTCTAACTTGGATTTTAGTGTCCTCTTTGAATTTACCAAATAACATGAATTTTGTTTTGAGTACATTTAGTGATAATTTGTTTTCATTGAACCACTCATTAAAGGTGCATTAAGGAGTTTTTCAGCCTTAAAAATACTTATTTCCACCATGAATATGTTACACATTTTTAATGATGTGTACAATGTGCCCTGACATATTCATTACAAATACCTCTAACAGCGCTAAATTGTCACTTGAAAGTTGCAGTGCCGGTCCGGCACCAGCATGTATTTGGGGAGAATTTGAAAGGAATGACGTAATTGCGCGCTCCGGCTGGATAGGTTTCATTTTGTCCGCCATTACTCCGCCAGATGCTTCGTGAGCAACAACTGAGCAGGAGCTTCCAGAAAGTAAGAAAAGACTGGCTTCTAGCACTGCCACAGCTCCAGCACAGACTCCACCAGGTAAAAGAAACTCAAATTTTACTCGAGCGCTACTAAACGAGCGAAGACGGAGTCCCCCTCTTCCGTGAATGCGAGCCACAGGGACGAGTTTTTCACTAAGCTGCATTACGCCCAAGGCCTGCAGGGGGCGCTGTTTCGCATAAAACGTGCAAACTCCTTATTAAGGCACCTTTAATTTTACAAAGTTCTGCTGTAATCTCAGTCACAAGGAGCTGCAGGTTTTTGCCTGAGCCTATTATTGTTGTATCATCAGCAAATAATATAAATTTTAGTTTTGGTGATACATCACACAGATCATTTATGTATAGCAAAAACAATAAAGGTCCTAACACTGACCCCTGGGGGACACCACAGGTTATGCTCCTCCAACTTGAACTGTACCCGCCTATCTGCACATACCGCCGCCTGTTTGTTAAGTAAGATTTCACCCAATTGTATGCAGTTCCTCTAACTCCATTTTGATGTAGTTTGTTCAAAAGTATATTATGGTCTATTGTGTCAAAGCCTTTTTTTAAGTCTAAGAAAATACCCACAGAATACATCTTGTTGTCGATTTTATCTGTGACCTCTTCTATGAGATCAATCAGCACAAGAGCTGTTGACCTGTTGTTTCGAAAGCAATACTGGCTGTCACTGAGTATATTGTGCTTATTTATGAAGCCTCTCAGGTGTGTAACAAATAACTTCTCCAATATTTTTGATAATTGAAAAAGAATTGATATCGGACGATAATTGGTGAACTGGTGACTGTCTCCATTTTTATAGAATGGAATAACTTTAGTTATTTTCATAAGATGAGGAAATTCTCCAGTTACAAAGGAAACATTGAATATATAAGTTAAAGGTTTTAATATATTCAGTATTACTTTTTTAATTATAGTCATATCTAGTTCATTGCAATCCATGTTTTTTTTTTTACACCCATGCACTATTTTAATAATTTCAATTCCATTAGTTGCACTAATAAATAAAGAGTCGACAATATTAGTAACCTTTGTTGGAGCATCACTATTATGTGAAGCAAGAATATTGGACGCCAGCTGTGGGCAAATGCTGACGAAGAATTCATTAAATGCGTTAGTCATACACTCAACATTTGTTATTTTTCCTCCATCTTTTATCATGTAGTCAGGAAAAGAGACACGTTGGGGATCCTTATTCATAACGTTACTTAAAACAGACCACAGATTTTTCATATTACATTTGTTTTGTTTTTTTTCTATCAAATCTCTATAGTATTCTTTCTTACAGGTTTTAAAGCTGCTGTAGGCAGGATTTTGCTAGTCAATGCTAATTTTTCTGTGTTTTCTTTGGATTAAATGTTAGAGTATCCATTGATAATCCTTTAGGAGTGTAGCATAATTGCACTACCGCGAGGGCGCAGCGTTTCCATCTGTCTCTGTTTTGAGCTGAAAAGGAATCTCGACAGCTCCAGGTATCTTTGACCAATCAGAAGAGCCCATGAGGCTCTAACCATGATTGATCGAGGGGCGTTCATCGCACATTCTTGTGGGAGGGGCTTAACTTGCGTAAGGGCGTGATGTGAGAGAAAACAGGACAGAATTGGCCGTGCTGGGTTTCAAATCGCCATCTCAGATGGGTCAACTCGCCATCTTGCTTAGGTAAACCTAAGCAAGATGGCGGAGATGCCGAATCCTGCCTACAGCACCTTTAATTATACTAGTCAATTTATTTTTGTATTTTTTATGCTTAGTTTCAGATTCAGATGTTCTTTTCCGTAGAAACATTTTGTATAGTGTATTTTTCTTCCGACAAGCATTTAATAATCCCTTTGTCATCCATGGGCAAGATTTTTTTGTTTGTGTGCATGTGTGCGTTATTACAGGGCAATGTAAGTCATAATGGTGTTTGAATGTGTCAATGAAACATGTATATGCTTTGTTTACATCTTTTTCTCTTACTACATCATCCCAATTTTGTTCTGACAAGCTTTGGTTAAAGGAATCTTTTGCATGTTGAGATCTCAGTCTGATACTTTTCATGGTTATGTTATTAGTATTTTTTTTTATCTGCTCTTATTTTTTTAAGTAATACAAAAATCGGTAAGTGATCACTAATATCATAAATTAATAATCCGCCTGTCATTTTGAAATTCATAATATTAGTAAATATATTATCAATTAAGGAAGCGCAGTGACCCTAGTGGGGCGCGTAATCACTGGATATAATGACAGGCTATACATAGTGTCCATGAATTTTTCTGTGGGACCATGTGATTTTACTTTCAATAAATCAATATTGAAATCCCCCCATATAAAAGTATCTTTGTGATTGTTATTTGCAAACATAGTTTCCATATACTCAATAAAAACATCCATATCTGCACCCAGCGCTTTACAGATACAAGATATACGCATATTTTTCTTTTTCTCCACGAGAATCTCCACCGTGACACATTCAAACACATGATCCGCTGCTATAGTCATATCTTTTACTAATCGTGCATTCAAATTATTCTGCACAGAGAGGGCAACACCACCACCTGATGTATGACTCCTAATTTGATTGTACATTTGATAATTCTCTAATTGAAAATTTCCATGTCTGCTTTCATTGTTAGTTTGAACACGTTTGAAGAAGAACAACAAAATCAAAAGGAGGTAGATAATTCACAGTAAATCTGTGTCACAATCGAGCACAATTTACAGGGAGTTTTTAATAAGCTTTCACTCCAATACAAAGCAAATAATTTGATTTAAAGTCTTTGATGAAAATGGTGTGAAGGATGCATCCATCTTTTTTCCTCAAAGTAAGCTGATTCTCTGGAGCTTTTCAAAACCTCAAGTGAATTCTAAATGGAGAAACTGAAAATCCTTGCATGCATCACCTGTGACTACAGAAAGATTTGTGTGATTGGTCTTTTTTGTTTCGGAAAAACAAATCTAAATACCCAAAGAAGAACTTCGAGGAGCTCGCAAAACATTCATTTATAATCTCATAAGTGTATGAGATGGCCCAGAACTTTAGAAAAACTATATATCCTTTCATTCATTCCACATTATTTGTTCGTATTTACATTGTCTTTTTTGTGATGAGGTGAGAGAGATGCTGAGGGAAGTATTTTTTGTTTGAGAAAAGAAGCATTTTTTTCTCCCGTCGTCTGAAGAGACACTGAGGCAGTGCTTGGCTTTTGGCTCTTGACCGAAACACACTTAATCTGCTGAATGAAGTATTTCCTTGGGCAAAATGAAATTTCTGGAGTGAGCAAAGAGCAGGTCAGCTCAGTTGTTTGTCACAGTTCATCAGGTTTAACAGCTGGATCACTGAGCTGAAAACATAGAACTCCTTTATAACAAAAATAATGATACATTTCAGAAAGTGAACATGCTTTCCCAATTCTTAATCAAGCCACAGACTGCAGGTTACAAAAATGCTGCCAAATATTTATTTGGCAGCATTTTACTGCCGTATGACTCACTGTTTTGGCTCTTGTTAGAGCACTAATTTTAACACAATACTCTTATTTTCGGGTTTTCTTTTTACAGTTTATTTCAATTGCTAAAACACGTTTTTCAAAACTGTACGTTTTTTTCAAAACTGCACACACAAAAGTCCAAAATTCACACACAACTTGCACCTCTTACACCCCCTTGCAAAACAGCTCTGCCGTCAAATCTCTTAACATCTTCACAAAATGGAACTTGTGTTTTCACTTGGTAAACACAGCCATTTTTTCACATGACACACACATACCATTCATTGAATAAACACAACTACGCTTTTGGCTGAACACTACCAAGCATGTACAGAACACTGTAGAGCAAAACTGAAAACACAATTACAGAAATGGAACAATGGAGTTGGGGGGGGGGGGGGGCGGGGGGGTGTACACGCGGGCAGCCCCCACCTGTTGTGTTTTGACAACAAAGCAGAGGCGTAATTTACGTAGGGTTGGTGGGTTATGAAAACCCACGGGCCCCCCTGGCGCCCCGACGCTCCGTGTTCCGAGTGGGCACGGAGCTCCGTGCTCTCCGAGCGCTCCGACACTGTGTGAGCACCGCAGCGTTCGGCACCACTCGGCATTGCTCGGACACGCTCGCCAAGTTGTGCTCAAAAGGGTAAGCTTTCATTTCCTCCAAGAGAAATTGGATTGCAGCCATCAATCCACAACATGCACTACTGAAATATGTGTTTACTAAAACAAGGGCCGTTCTCTGAAATAATTCAGCAGATATGAGGACGTGTGATAAACCAGAGAGTTTAAATATGCATTTATTCAAACAAGATAAATGGGTTTCTCAAAGTAGTTTCTTCTTCGAATTGCCAACAATAACTCCAACAAGGCAAACGCAGAAAGAGGGAAACACACTGTAACCATCAATGTGAGCATTCTGAATGGAATAAAGCCCATAATGTAACAACTTGTGAAGATTTTGATCCATTATTGTATTTTTTTCCCCCAAATCGTGCAATAAAATAAAATAAAAAGCAAAATAAAATCTTAAAATTCAGTAACTGCAATAATAATGTAATGAAACTAATATATTAATGACTACTTTATTTCTTGGAAATAAAAACATTTTTAGAAGGATTTCTGCAGTTTGTTGACGTCAAACATTGGCTGGGCTTGTCGTATGCTGAATTTCCTCTTTGAGGATCAGCGAAGTTTCTTGAATCTCGATGCAAAAATTCTACAACATTAAGACATTATTGCATTGTAATTACATTATTGGCTTTAATATATTGGAATGGCTAAAATGATCATGTTATTTACAGACAGTACATTTGTGTTCAGCAGATAAATTTGCAAGTGGAACAAAATATTATTGTTCTCACAGAAGACATTGGATTAAAGTGGATTAAAGTCGACATATGATGCAGATACTGTAGGACAGAAGTAGCTTTATAGCTCCCTGTATTTTCTAGATCGCTATCAGACTTGGTTTGACTAATGCCGGGTGGACACTGTGTGATTTCGAGGGGATTTCACCACAATTTTGCCGTCGCAGACCACGCTGCGTCATCGTGGCAACATCGCACCGTCGGGACGTCTGGTCGGGAGGTCGTGAGCCGTACAGTGTGAGAACACTCACGAGGAAGGATTAATTGCTGCTACGTTCCAACGATAATGCTGCGACCTCCCGATCAAACTTCTGGCATGTCAGAAATTTTCGCCGTAGCTCGTACAGTGGGAGTGGTGTTACGTCACAATTCTACGTTCGCACCTGCGCAGAAGACACCGGTGGAGCTAACTGTGTTCATCATAACGTTATCGGCTACAGATGAGGAATTCGCCGGGGCAGTACAGTGTTTAAAGCAACACTGGCTGGCTCAGTGCGGCGCAACACTAATGCTAACTGCTAATGCTAACTGCTAATGCTAACGTGAAACTATCATAGCTACAGTAAAACAATATATAGTTTACATGAACGTTACCTCAAGCTCCTGATGAAGGATGGACATCCCATAACGACCACGTCTCCTCAGCCATTCACGTACCTAAATCCTTTTCTTTTTTTCCAGTTTCAGTACAGAAGACAGCGCACACAACTGCAACAACTTGCTGCCTGCTCGCCGTCTTGTTGTCATGCACGCTGTGGTTGTCATAGGAATGCGGAACCTTGGTTTTTCGTTGTTTACACTCGAGGACGTTGTGCCGTCACACGCCGACTGACGCCGTGGTTGCCAATAATCTTGACCGACAGCCGTCGTACAGTATGAGTGCACATGTCGTCGGGTCAGATAGAGTACGAGTGACGAACCCAATCGTGCAGTGGGAGCATTTCTCCGACAGTCAGATTTCTAAAATCGCACAGTGTCCGCCTGGCATTAATTCTATAGTTTGAAGAAATGTTTCTATTGCTTGATTGATTAATTGTCTGACGGCTGTGATCATAATTGATTTGAGGATTTTGAAAATCATACTTTCAACTTTGTAACTGAGAAAAATAAAAGAAGAAATTCTGAAATGTGAGATGAGAAGCATTCAGAAAGTGTCTGTCTATATAGTTTGTTAAAAGTAGCTCCTGCGCCAGTTTTTATAGAGTTGTGAAGACAGACAACGCTATTATGCAGCTGATTGTAAAATGGCACTTGCTGTTTAAAGTGTAGTTTATGGGAATGGGGCCTTATCTGTGTGTCTGCAGTGACGATTAACCTCCATAGACTCTTATAGATGAAGAAATGATGTCGCAGCAGAGACAAAAAAATCCGAAAACATGGCGGATTGATTGGGAGATGGATTTAGGTCTTTTAAATTGTTCAAAAAGATGAGAACAGACAACTCCTTGTCATCAGATTTCTCTTTTCTTATCCATGTTTATTCTCTATAATGTTTTTTCTTTTTTCATGTTATTGAAAAGTACAAAATTTGCTTTTGTTTGTTCATATTGCCTAGTGAACATAAAGCATGTAAAGATTTTTAAGGATTGATGTCATTTGGTTTATATTTGTACTTTATTGAAGCTAAATGAAGAGCATGTAATTACTAAGGAAAAGAAAATGACATTAGGAATCCAATTAAAACCCCTTGCAACCATCCAACTAGATGTCAACAACAGCAAAAAAAAAAAAAAAAAAAAAAAAATCATCTTTGATTCAATTGAAATCATTTTCATGTCTCATTTGGAGGATCCAATAATTAAAGCGATAAATGCCTTCATTTTTTCAGGTCAGGATCTGGTTAATATTGCAGCAGGCCTTCATCTAAAATCAACTTTAGAAAACACAGAGACACTTGGAAAATTAATATTTTTACAATATTATTATTGTATTGCTCTTTGCTAATTTCTGTCTGAATTTAAAGAACATCAGAAATTCTTGAAATGGTGACAAAATCAGCTACTAATACATGACATGTTTCAGGGAGCTTTCATTGTCCTTGTGTTAAGAATCCACTGTTGTTTTGTTTTGTTTTGTTTTTTTTCCCTCAATTCTTTCCACCTTGGCCACATAAATAGCCAAACTCAAATGGAGTTCCTGCAGTTTTCCAAAAGTCAGCTTGGATCACTATCAGGATTGATGGATGGATGGGAAAGTAACCAAAGCATGCTCTCAGACAATCATCGCCTTTTATGGGTCGGCATTTTACTGCAAGCTGAATTCATCAAAGGGACCCTTTCCATTTTATCAACGTCGGCTACTTTAACGTGGACACACAAAAAGACAGTAATAAGTGTTTAGTGATTAAGGTATTTTTGTGTACAGTACTGATCTGTTTTATGGATCAACGCCAAGGGCAGTTTCTATGTTAATCTTGTTGAAGCCATCAATTAACCTGTTTTACCTTCACAGAGCTTGAAATAATTTCATTGCCTCATTAGGAGTCATTAATCTTTCTCATGGCTGTTACTTCAGATGTAAAGTCATTTAAAGCTCGTGTCCGGAGTTTTGAAAGAGAGAGGTTTTTTTTTTTAATCCAACGTCTGGAGGTTCCGCCCTCCCTCTGCTTTCATGAGCGACCAAGCCACGCCCCTGTAATTGTGCACGCGCATTACCTGTGGAGTGAAAATGAGAGCCTCCAAGTCCTACAGCATCCTACATGTTTAGCTGTTTACGGTGGATGTTCAGCAGACAATGGATATATTCGAGGTAAGCGGGCCGGCTGCTGCACTCTCCTCTGCCTGGGCGAGCGGCCGTGCTCTCTGGCTGTGCGCACACTTTGATTGACAACACGAGAATGCGGAAGCTCGAAATCTATTGGCTGACGCTGACCGGCGCTTTTTCGGATAACATGGGGGTCTATGAGATGAAGGCGGGGCTCATAAATACATTTTTATATTGCTTTATGCTAATATTATATTGTAGTATCGAACCAGACTGACACATTTAAGCTCTGTTGAAAAATGATGCATAAGTTGGAAACGAACGGAAACTCCAGACATGAGCTTTAACTCACAAAACTGTTAGAAGTATCAGAGTTCATCTGTAATTCACATATGTTATAGAATAGGTGAAAAAGCACCAAATCAGATGTCATCTTCTACTGCACCAGCATTCATATCAAATCCTCTGATCATTTCCTATGCTGTTAGGTTATATCTTGAACTTACGAGTTTTATCTGAAAGCGAAGCTGTGTACAGACATGACTGAGGTTGATCCATAATGTGTGTTGATAAATATGCTGATTAGTGCAGCAGTTTCACTATCGGTTGGTGTGAGGAGAGCACCACTGCTCGCAGTTTGATCTTTGTTTCTCGTCTTCCACCTCCTAGTTTGTCTTCAAAGCTCTCAGCGAGAGGCCTGCTCGCTCCTGCACACCTTGAACACTCAGCCATCCTTCTCTATCTCATAGTTTTTAAGTTATACAGAAATGTGCTCACATCTGAGCTGTATCTTTTATTTTTTGTCAGTAATATTGGAAAAATAGCATGTATGAATAGACTGACCAGCATGCTCGTGTGAGTATGTTGTTACCCATTATCTTCAGTTTGGAGCTTTTTCAGGACCAATAACCCATAGTTTGGGAAAAGTCTTACCTGCATGATATTTTATGTTTGGAGAAAACTGGGATTTAAAGAAAATAGTGGAAGATCACACTGATGTTGATTTTCCTTAGACGTGTAAAAAGTATTAATCCAATATCCTACAGGTAAAATAATAATGAAGCCCTGACAGGCCTCAAAGCAGGACCTAGGGCGCAGTGTAGGGCACTGTACCCCTGGGCGCAACCCCCCCACTCTGATGCTCCTCATGAGCACCACAATCATCCCCCGATCCAACGGTACGTGTGAGCCAGCTGCGGTACTAGGATGCCAGGTCTGGGTGGGCATTTGCCTTACCGGGGGGGCGAAGCTCTCAATCCCGGGTGGGGTGGGGTGCTAATGACGGAGCGCCAGTGCTGTCAGCGGCGTCGTGGGAGGTGGGGGGGGGGGTTCTGGGGAGATTGATACTGATACGGTGCGTCGACCGGGGGGGGCGGGCACTACAAGTACTTCCGCTGATCGTGGCACAAATGAATGGGATATATATCACATGCAGCAGGCGGTGGGGGCAGAGTATGCCCATGGGGGGGCACTGGCCACCCCTGCCCCCCCCCCCCCCCCGGGTAACGCCCCCGGTCGGTGTGAGCCCCTCTCTCTGTCTCCCCTCCCACTGAATTGGGGGCGGGGGGTGGCACTCGGGCTCGTCTGGGGCGCATGACAAGCCCGGGCGGCTCTCCCTCAAAGCCCACATCTCCACAAGCCTCCTCCATTGATTGAAGCAGTGGGAGGAAAGTTTAGAGATTTCCATATTTGTGTGTTGTGGATTGATGCTTTGACATTTTATGTGAGAAGTGTGTGCAAACCTGAAAACTTGTGTGTTGTGTTTTGACAACAAGGTGACGTGAAATTGACATCAGAGTGTAAAGAAGGAAAGTTAGAGTTCTGATATGATAAGAAAATCTAAAGTTGTAACAAATTGAGTCAAGCGATTGGGGACAGAAGTAAAGGTTGTGAAAATTGTGCCTAATTTTTGCTTTTTGTGTTTTAGCAATCAAAAAATGTAACCTCCTCTGGCTCCATTCTTATTCTCCTCCTGCACAAAAAAAAAGGTCTTTTAAGGTCGGTGAAGCAGGACAAGGTAGCAGCAGATGCGGAATGTCATTGACAAGTTTTTAAAGTGAACCATTTCAGAGTCCCAAGGCTGATTATCCCAAAGCCCTGACCTTATGAATGGGACAAAGAATGTGCTCCAATTCTCCGGCTCCACAAAGCATATTGACACTGAAAAGCATTCGCCCACTAGTGATGAATAAACCAACCTTTCACACCTCCAACAAAGTAGTCGAACATTTATCCTCTCTTTTGAGATTTTCAGAACATGGTGTTTAAAGTTTCATTAAGAAATAAAAATTAAGAAGGACATATTCCATTAACATGATGTAGTATTCTGCATATCTGGACACTGATCATTCTGACACTCTACAGCAGACTAATCAAAATACTAACAACAGGGAGGGAAAAAATGCCAAAATTGCTTTTCAGCTCACCATTCTCCTCGATATTTGGCTGCTATCGGATGAGAAATATAGAGGTGTCTGAAAAACAAACTGCGCCATCACAGTGAGCGGGATGCATAAATATAACCCGAAGTGACCTTTAAACAAGCAGGTGTCTACTTCCCAGCATGCAATAGACTACAGGCCAGGAGACACACACTCTCACAGACAAGAGGCAAACACTGCTGACATTTTGACTTGACCTGTTGAGGATTTTCCCCAAAATAAAACCAGAGTTGTAGAACTTTCTGTCAATTAATGGAGATTTGATCAGCTTCGACAAAACCCCTGTGATCAGATGTCTTACAGATTATTTTTGGTAGATGATTTATCCAAAGTTGGAAAATGAAATGCTTTTATGTAGTAGAGAAGAAAATGGACAATTTTCTGAATAATTTATCAAACATTCAACGAAGATGGTCAGGAATGAGATTATATTCGATCACTTGATCTTAAAGTTCTCCTGAGAACAGCTGTTTGACCATCTCAGGTCCTGCAGGCTTCTTGCCAGCTGGCATTTGGCAGACTAAACATAGATTCCAACCTTTACCTGGAGCCTTTCAAAAACAAAGAATAAAATCCAATTCTGGGTCTATTTTTGTCAGTCTCCAGACACAAGACCTTCATGAGTGAAAAGGCAGCCAGACCATACAGCAGACTCCTGGAGGCTGTCTCATGAATGCTATTCAGCTTCTGTCTGTCCATGAAGGACTGCAGTCAGTATTCTGTTCACTTGGTTGGACAGTTAAAAATGTCACTATGAACCACCAGTTGTTTCATGTCGACATACATGGGGCCACCTTGGTTGTCACAGAACTCGTGTTCATGAGTTGTGAAAACTTAATTTGAATTTCAAGTATTTGGTCTTAAGTGATTGGATATGATAGAATCTCGTTGCAATTTATGTGTACAATACCAAGTGAAAAGGTATTAATTTCACGGTTTTGTTTCCAAAATGTTTTCATATTATTGTCCATTTCCAGAGAAACAGTGGAAACACTGACAACAGTGTAGTTTCCATGTTGAGCCAGTCATAGGTGCTGTTGGTTTTTTGTCATGAAGCCACACACAGAACAAATACTATTAACATGAATGATGCTAAGTACACAGACATTCATATGGCCTGATGATGGAGTTGTACTTCTGCCATGAATTACTGTCAACTATCAGACTACCAAGTTCAAGGACAGTCATGACGCTCTGGAGGATGGCATTGTTGAAAATTTCAGAAAAGAGGAATTTACCCTGTTTAACTCGAGCCACAGCCGGAAAATTCTCTACCGTGAAAGTTGTTTTCAATTAAATGCTAAAGTTTCAGATTGCATGGTTTCATAGCAGAGGCATTAAAAGAACATCCATTCAAACAATGGGATGCTTATATTTAAAAAAAAAAAATGAATTAAATAATAAATTGTTACAAAGTTGTGATGCACACATTCAACACTTTTCATGTTTTAGAAAAGGGCATGGTGGGGAGAGGGGGGTTGCACACATAAATGTCTTGTGGTGGTAAAAGAATGAAAAGCTCAATTACCAGCCTGTTGAATAAAATACTGGCATAAGTTTTTTGCTTTGTCGGGGACTTTCATTTTGCTTCAATTCATTGTATTTTCATGCAACTTAGTTTTTTGTGATTTCAGTTCCCTTATTGTCCCTCACAACAAAACACTCAAATCCACAGACATTGTGAGTACGGAGTGGTTTCCCTGTTGGGCTAACATTTGCCGCTCATCTGTGTTGTCCATGCTGAGCTGTTGGATGTCTGTCGTGTCTCGGCTCCAGTTACGTTCAGGTTTCCCTTGCTGTCAAGCATCCCTCCTGCTGTACGTTGTAATCATTTCGATTTCCCGGCATGGACTGTTGCCAGCATAATCAATCTGCTAGTCTGAGCATGAACTGGACACAGTTTGCAGCAAAATGATGCCCCAGTGGTGAAGAATGGAGACCTAACAACCAGATAACAGAGCTGCAGTGGCTCCGGGGGGATAGTAGCCATGAATGAATAAATGAATTATGCCTTTATTAGTCCCTCAAGGGGAAATTTCATTTCTGCCCTGGCAGCCCTTTATCGGCGCCTGACATGGGCGAAAAAACAGAGTGGGGGGCGGGGGGCACCAGAGGGGAATAAAAAAAAGGTACATCATTACAAACTGTGCTTCCTAGGGGAAACAAAGTTAGGATGAGGGACCAAAAAAAAAAAAAACCCCGCACACAAACAGCAATGACATATGGCAGTTGCATCAGTTCAGCAGATCAACCTTTGCAGCTTTCTCAGCGCGCCAGGTCAAGCCCACTCTTCGTCAGTAGAAGGGTCGGGGAGGCGGTTGGTTCGGGGTACGGAGACGTCGTGGGTGCAGCTGTGAGGCCATCAGTTCGTCAGTTCATGTATGTGTGTGTAGTTTGGCCCGTCCCCCTCCGCATTCAGTTCGTAGCGACCCACACACAGATGGTAGTTGCTGTGGAGACGCCTTTACGGAAGCAGTCCGAAGTGAGGCAGGTGGCGCTGGGAGAGAGAGAGAGGAAGGTTATAGATAAGCAATCCCTGGCCTTGAGTCTTCCAGGAGGTTTTGAACTCCAAGGGGCGCCAGATGCAATCATGCTATCTTGTTTGAGTGTGGAAGGACCCGTTACCTTCCCCTGCTTGGTTCTCAACTTTTTTCAGACAAAAGCTGAGTTCAACCCTCTTGCTGATGGTAACATCAAACTTGAGTCTCAATCGTCTATAACCCAAATTGTCCAGCTTTCAAAAGAGTTTGCACAAACGGTCAGCATCAGCTTTTGACCATTGATTTGAAAAGACCATCATCCCTTGGACGTCTTTTGCGGTGGCGGTCTTCTTAATCCCTCAAAAAAATCAGGCTTCAGCACATGCCAATCAGCTGCAGGCCAGTCATCATAAATCCGAAAGTGAAAAAATTTCTCATGTCCTCCACGGACAGGGGTGATAGGCATGTGACACCCCTTCACTTGCCCCAGTCGTCGATCACATACCCAGCATGCCAGGCCCCGTCCCGTCCGGGCAGGCTGGTTCCGCCGCTTCTGTGCTCTTCATTGAAAAAATCATGTCAATTCCGTTGAGAGACCAGCTGATCACTTCCATGGTTGACATTATGGTTTGTTCGAAAAAACCAAGTCAAGTTATTACTCCAGTCAAAAACAGACGAGACAAAGGCAGCAGCAGCAGAGACAATAGGGAGGGAGAAGGAAAGTCGGGAGCGATAGAAAAAACGTCCGCCTCCTCCGAGAGTGATGCAAAGAAGTAATAATTCAAAAGTGGAAAAATAGCATTTGGCTGTAAGACAGCCAACTGTAAAGACTCCATTATCGGTAAGGTGAACTAACTCTAGATATATCCATTCTCTGGAAATCTAAATAGCACAGAATGGCAATGTTCCATCTAAATGGCCAGACACTGTAATGTCAGGTTCGAAGCTACTCGAAGGTCTAATATTTTGTGAAATTTCACTGCTGCATTATTTAGATTGGATTCCTGTTGTTTGCATTCAATCCAGGATGTGATTCAAAGTGTCTTGGAAGTGTGACAAGTGTTATTGCAGTATTTTTAAAGTAGAAATGTGACGGCTCAATCCTGTCTTTTTTCCAGATGGATCATGACAGTCAGCCTGTAAGAATCAGACCATCACTGTTATTTCTGTCTGTAAAGCAGATGCTTGTGCTTCAATAATGAACCAGTGGTCAAGAGACAAAATCTGAGAGGACTGTATGAACATTGGCAGGATTGATCCATCTATTCCTCCCTTACCAATATTCACTTTTACCAATTCACTGGCATTGCGACCGTGGCCTACTGCAGCTGACAATTGGCAAAAGCCTGAACATATCCACAAATGCACCACAAAGAAACACAAACACCCACACACTCATCTCTATGGTCAATTTTAAGTCACCAGCTAACCAAGCAAACTTGGTTTTGGATTAAAACAGGATTGACATTTTTCAATGGGATGTTTTTCCTGTCTTCTTTGCTGTTCTGTGTTGCTGCATTGTTTGGGTTCCTGCATTCCCTGCATTCCCTGTGACTAAATAAAGAGTGGTTGTCTTGACACCTGCTCTGCCCGGTCCTTTTTGAGTCTTTCTGAGAGACTGTTACAAACTTTGTTCCTGAAAACACTTCTCCTATTTGCTCTTCATTCCTGATGTCAAGATTGTGCCACAGCCACAGCCACGGGTTTGTGTTCATAAGCAGTTCCCAGTACAAATGAAGGCTCCATGCATGTCCATGTAGAGATCTGATGCTCAGCATTAGTAAACTTCAATATGTTATCTCTGTAAAATAAGTGCATTCACCAGTGTTTGAAATGCCTTTAATGAGTGAAAGAAATTCATCATAAACATAATCCCTCACCTCAATCTTATTCTCAAATGTCACGTTACAAGTCAAGACTTTGAACAATCATCCCACAACATCAACTTCAGTTGATTTCTAAAATGATCTAACATTTTACACTACGGCTAAACTGTGAGATGATTTTCAGTTGGTTTTGAGAAGTCGAGCATTGTCTTTGCTTCAATAACATTTCACAGAGCAGAATGAGCTCAGCTAACATCATTTAAAAGAGTGAATTCAATCCAGGATATAGCATTCAACAATAACTGACAGGAGGTATTACTCTTGAGAGTCAGTGCTGTACACATTTATTTCACTCTACAATAAGTGCATGTTTGTGTGTGCGTTACTGAGGAGGAAGATTTCCTGCATTTTTTTTTTTCATTTTGAGAAAATATTGGCTATTTAAATAACCACACCTGAAGTGTGTTGACATGTTTATCATTCACTGATATGAGGGGAGTTATGATTTTGATGAAAACAAAGTTAAATTTGAATTGTGTTACGTTCACTACTTTATGAAGAGCCAGGCAAACTAAACACAACATAATTAGTTCGTTTTTGATGTACTAATGTTGGAATCCTGGGAGAAAAATGTCTTTCAACATGGACCATTGGCAGGATGTACAAAACAACTTCTCACCATCCTGAGTTTATCCTTCAAAAAGTGGTGGTGTGTCAAACTCTAAGTTGACTCCCAATGAATCAGCTATTTGCATTAAACATGGCTGAAATAAAATCAGACCTACTAAAATTTGAGGGTAAAAAAGCATGTTCTGTAGAGTCTGTATTCTTGTCAGTTCATTGCAGCCGTCTTCATGTTATGTGATGACATATCAGGCTCTGGTGTTTTTCCCATTGACCCTGTCACTGCCCATCTGATGTCTAAAGACATCATTGGTTGTTCACTCTTCCGTGATAAATTTCCTTTCTTATTCTCATTACTCTATTTAAAGAAGAAATATGGACAGCGAACATGTCCATACATTATTGTCCCACATGACAATTATGAGGAAAAAAAAAACAAAAAAAAAATTGATATAACTGAACATTTATCATTAATTGAGATAAGTTTGTTTGGTACAGTCACCTACAAAATATGTGTTCATCCCTTGATTTTTAATGACTGGATGAGAATGAATTGGGAATATAGAAGCTGGGGAGTCTTTGCTGTTGAATGTAAGAATAAAAGAATGAGTGCAATATGTTGCAATAGATTCTGTCATATATCTCCTGTCTAAAAGTCTGAGTTTGACATGAGGTGCAGTCTGGAAAACAATACCATTGATATGAACATAAAAGAATGATTTGGAATGATCCAGTGGAAGAGCTTCCCCAGAAGGTAATCATGCTCAGTTCTTCCTGAGGAATTTGAAAATGTTTACTTTTTTTTTTTTTTTTTTGTATTCATTTTTGATTTTGTCAATAGCGTTTGTTGTGAATGCTGGTCTCATCAGGCCAGTCAGCAGTCCTGCTCACTACATGGCCAAGCATTGCCTGAAAAATGTCAGTGTAGTTATATAGACTGGAACTTTTATGAAGCCTGAAGTCTGTTTTTGCTCATGGTGCTCGTCCATCACAAATCCAGCAGACCTCAGGTAATCCTTTAATATCGTTTCAGATTTCATATCACTGTGGTATAATATCCCCGGCTCCTACACTGGCTTTTAAGTTAATTATTCTTCTGCTGTGATAAAATGTCTCTCCTGGCCTGATTGGTTACACCGTAACATGGAGTTAATGACATTGCAGCCATGACATCTGATACTGAGCAGTTAATTTATTACATTAATATACTCCAGTTGTATGATGAATTGCCTCATGCTGCCCTCAGGGGCGGCGCCAGGCAATTTTTTTTGCAGGTGCTATGAGGTGCTGATCCAACCGCTGATGGTGCTTCATGATGAGATGCAATTAAATGCCATATCAACAACCATGATGCACAAAATTAGTCTACAAACGTGTGTAAACGCACACGTTTGTATTTAACACCCATTCAGCATGATTTAAAGGTTCTAAATTAAAATATTAAATTCATCTAATCTTACCTTAATACAACACTGAAGAAATAAGCAACAGCCTGCAGCAGCGCCACCAAATCGCTGCATTTTACGCATGCACATTACAGCTTTAGTTACAAAATCCACCAAATTCTAAATAACATGCAGCTTAGAAATCAACAGACTTTCTTATATAACATCCAGAATACATAGCCCAGATATAAACAACAACTCAAAATAAATGCAATATCCTCGTAACACATTTAATCAATACTGCCGCCACAAAAACGCATTCTTACTTGTTGATGTTTTCATAACAAAAACAATCTTCCTGTTGTGGTGGTTTAGGGCAAAAGCATCTATGATCTTTTCATGGTCCAAGGCTCGGGTTCTGTCTGAGTTTATTGCCAGCAGTGCCAGATTGGTGGTTTGAGAATCTCGGTGTTTCTCAAATAGTTCTATAAACGACGAAGACATGAGAAACAGCGCTCACAGCTCACTGATGAAAAAGCGGGCAGCTGCCCTTCCTCATCTCTTTGGTCCTGTTCTGGTCCTGGCATCTCTGGATGTTCATCAACAGAGCAAGCCTAACTTGTTTCCCCACCGTCAGAATGTTTTTTTGTCCATCCGTGGACATTTTTGAAAAACAAAGCGATCTATCTCCTCACCGTGCACCTCGCAAGCTACCACGCTAACAAAACATGCCTCACGAGCCAAAAACGGAGGAGTTAGGTCAAAGGTCATGTGCGTAATCTAGTGCATATTTCGGCTTTTTTTTTTTTTTTTGACAGTTTATATATTTTCTGATTTAAAATTACTTTGAATGTGTAGTGCACAGCTGCAAATAAAGTTACATAAAAAATTTAAATAATTGATTTTTTTTGGGGGGGTGCTATGGAGCTGCTTTGAAAATCTCAGGGGGAGCTGAAGCACCCCCAAGCCCCTCCCTGATGCCGCCTATGGCTGCCCTTCATGTTGCAACTCAACTAGAACATGAGTCTCTCTGGGAGGGTGAAGGGAAGATGTTTCCTAAGGACTATTTGTGCAAGACAATTAGTCTGGATTTTGATTTGCATAGTGTACATCCTATAGATGATTTTTGGAGATGATCAAGGAATGGATTAATCATTGAAATCATTCTTAAAGATAGATCCGTTGGAGATTTGTGTTGCATACATTCTGCTCACACCATCCTCCCGCTGAAGTGGCGCAGGCGACGGAGGCATCGCAAGCAAAAGAGAGGGAAGAGAGCCGGGCTAAGGGCTAGGCTAAATGCTAACCCTCACAAACCGCCCATTCCGAGTCTTTTCCTCGCCAACTCCCGGTCGCTCAACAACAAAATGGACGAACTACGACTGCGGATTACCTCACACTGTTTGGATTACTGTGTGATGGTAATAACAGAGACTTGGCTGGACTCTCTCATCCCGGATGCCGCGATCGAGCTAGCAGGCGACGCTAACTTCCGAGCGGACAGAACAATGGAGTCCGGTGAGATACGCGGTGGAGGACTTTGTGTCTATGTGAACAATAACTGGTGCACTAACTCCACGATTAAGGACATTCACTGCTGTCCGGACATAGAGTATTTGATAGTACAATGTAGACCTCTGTACTCATCACGAGAAATAACATCCGTCACCATAGCAGCAGTTTATGTGCCGCCGCAGGCTAATGCTAAGGTTGCTATGGATACGCTACAATGTTCCATAAACCAGCAGCTATCGGCGCACCCTGACTGTGTTATGATTGCAGCAGGTGACTTTAATCATGTCAATCTGAAGTCAGTGCTGCCAAGATTCTCGAAGAATGTGAACTTTCCAACAAGGGAAAGCAACATTCTGGACCAGGTCTACACTAACATTCCTGGTGCCTACAAAGCGACCCCCCTGCCACATCTGGGACTCTCGGATCATCTCTCTCTGTCCCTGATTCCTGCTTATAGACCTAAGATCTGCAGCCAGAAGCTGTCAACAAAAACAGTTCGTGTATGGACTGAAGAAGCCACCTCAGCCCTGCAGGACTGTTTTGAGACCACAGACTGGGGGATATTTGCAGAAGGGGCAGACCTGGAGAGTCACACATCTGCTGTGCTCTCCTACATCAACTTCTGCTCCGAGAGTGTCACATCAACAAGGACTGTTAAAGTGTCCCCAAACCGAAAACCATGGTTTAACAGTGAGGTGCGCGCTCTGCTGAGAGCACGGGGGACCGCCTTTAAGTCAGGAGACCAGCAGGCTTATAAAGAGGCACAGCGATCCCTGCAGAAAGGCATCAAAACGGCTAAGCGCAAATACAAACAGCGCATTGAGAAGCACTTTGACAACAACAACACCCGGAACATGTGGCAAGGGGTCAAGAGACTCACCGGCTATAAGGATGGTCAGACAACATCAGTCTGCACAGACAGCACTCTACCAGACACTCTGAACCGGTTCTTTGCCCTTTTTGACCAACACAATGGACAGGCCCCCACCTTGCCTACTCTGCCTGAGAGGAATGACACCCCCATTCAGCTGCAGCAGCATCAGGTCAGAGACACCCTGAGCAGAGTCAATGTGAGGAAATCACCGGGTCCAGACGGCATCCCAGGAAGAGTGCTAAAGTCCTGTGCTAAACAGTTGGCAGAGGTTTTCACCACCATCTTTAACCTCTCGCTGCTACAGTCTGCAGTCCGCACCTGCCTTAAAAACAGCTACCATCGTCCCTGTGCCTAAGAAGAGCACAGTGAGCTGCCTGAATGACTATCGCCCTGTTGCTCTAACCCCCATCATAACCAAATGCTTCGAAAGACTCATATCTTCCCATATTAAGGCTGCTATTCCTCCTGACCTCAATCCACATCAGTTTGCATACAAGGCAAACAGGTCAACGGAAGACGCCGTCATCACATCTCTCCACACAGCCCTCACACACCTGGAAGGGTGTAACACCTACGTGAGAATGCTGTTTGTGGATTTCAGCTCCGCCTTCAATACAGTTCTTCCTCACAGACTGGTTATGAAGTTGAGCAACCTGAGGCTCAGCACCTCACTGTGTTCCTGGATACTGGATTTCCTCAGTAACAGACCCCAGAATGTCAGGATCAGAGACCACATCTCCTCCACTCTCATCCTGAACACCGGCACTCCTCAGGGGTGTGTCCTCAGCCCACTTCTCTACTCCCTGTTCACACATGACTGCTCTCCTGCTCACCCCAGCAACACCATCGTTAAGTTTGCAGACGACACCACCATCATAGGACTGATCAGAGACAACGATGAATCAGCCTACAGGGAGGAAGTCCAGCATCTACGACGATGGTGTCATCACAACAACCTGAGCCTCAACACTGGAAAGACCAAGGAGATGATTGTGGACTTTAGAAGAGCAAAGCGAACTGAGCACTCTGTCCTCTACATCGATGGGGAGGAGGTAGAGAGAGTGGAGAGCTTCAAGTTCCTGGGGGTCCACATCTTAGAAGACTTCATGTGGTCCACCCACATCTCACACCATGTGGGGAAGGCCCAACAGAGACTGTACTTCCTCAGGAAGCTGCGTCAGGCACATCTCCCCGTGAAGCTGCTCACAAACTTCTACCGCTCCACCATCGAGAGCCTCCTGAGCTACTGCTGCACGGTGTGGTTCAGCTGCTGCACTGCGGAGGACAGAAAGGACCTGCAACGGGTGGTAAAAGCCGCAGAACGGGTGACTGGGTCCAAACTACCTCCCCTCAGTGAAGTGTACACTGGCAGACTTCAGAGGAAGGCCAGGGGAATCACCAAAGACCCCTCACACCCAGGACACTCTCTTTTCTCCCCCCTCCCCTCGGGCAGACGCTACAGGACACTGAGAGCCAAAACCAACAGACTCAAAAACAGCTTTTACCCCCAAGCTGTCAAATGTTTGCCCCCCCCCCCCCCCCCCCCCCCCCCCAATGTCAGTTTAACATGAAACAATCATGGTACAGCAGGTCTCTAACCAGGTCGTCTCCTTTACTGTACACTGCTCTTATGAGTTTATGTATATATACATATATATCAGTGGCGGCTGCTGGTCTTCCAAAGAGGGGAAGCTCATTTTTAACATACATTGTAATATTTTTGTATGTAAATTCTATTAACTTTCATGTCTTTTGTACGCCCTGTCAAAGTTAGACAGATCCCCAAAGCCCACTGTGACCAGACAACACCTCCCTGAGATGGTTTCATCCAGAGGCATGGCCAGCAGGCCATTTTATTGGTGACAGCTCTTCCAGTCAGCAGCTCACCTTGTCAGACCAGGACAGCTGAAGAGACCTCTTACTTTTCCCCAACTTTTTGCACCAGCTCAGTCTTAGGAGTTGATCTGTTATGCAGTTTAACACCAATTTTCTCTTCGTAAGGAAAGCTATCAAATGGCTTCGCCAAAGTCCGGTCCACAACATTCACACTGTCTGCCATTGTGTGCAGCTGGCGAGCAGCTGGAGCTGCTGGAGGCTGGAGCGCTGTGTGACGCCCGAGTGTGAGAGTGAGAGACGGGGAGAAGCTCCAGCTGCTGGTCGAGGACAGAAACCACAAAGTGACCTAAACCAGTCTCCAAACACAACGCTAGCCGTTTTTCACAAACACAAAGTCTCCGAGGATCAGTAAAACCTCCGAATCAACTCAGAACAACAGAAAGAAAAACTTCAGAAGCGCTTGGGTACATTTTTTTTACTTCATGATCACCGATTTGCTCATTTCGCTGTCAATCAAGCTTCAGACAGATCAGCCAATCAGCACGCAGAAGCTCAGCGTCCAGGCCAGCTCACTGCCCCATAGACCCCCAGAGACGCTGAGCGTCCGATGGGCGGGACCAGCCCAGCATTTTATCCAATGAGCGTCCAGTTTCACTGCAGCAGAACAACCCACTCTAGCTTCCGCGTTGACGTCCAGCGTCCGGCTGTTTAAAGAGCCGTGCTGCTGCGAGGAGGAGTGAGAAAAAAGCCGAGTCAACTACCTGAGATAAGATACTTAACAAAAGATGAATGTGTTGTAGCGCATATTGAGTCAATGAAATGTTCACACAACAGTAAATATTGGACCACCTATTTTTTGACATTTTAGGGGAAGTTGAGCTTCCCTTGCAGTCTCAGAGCAATCACCACTGATATATAGATATATATGATAGATATAGATATACATAAACTATATATATATATATTTATAGATAGATAGATAGATATTAGGATTTGCTCTTATGTTATATATATTTATTGGTTGTGTCATATGGTCTATTTTCGTTTGATGTTGCCAGAGAGTACCAAACAGATTTTCATTGTTCTTTGTAACAGTGACAATAAAGATCTATTCTATTCTATTCTATTGTATATATTCTTCCCTTTTTTTTCTTTTTTAATGCTGCTTTTCTAACTGAGTATCTTGGAAAATGGAGCTGATCCCCGAGTATCTGATTTTAGGAATAATGCACCAATGAGTGCAGATAGAGGTGCCAGGACATTTCTTATTTACGCAGCGTTTGGCACTGGGCAAGAAAGTGAGAGCTGCTGCTTCTCTCTGAAACCAGCAAATATGCCTCTGTGAGATACGGCCCATTATCTGATATCAAGTGCTCAAGAGTAGAAAGAAAGAAAGGTGAGTTTTTTTTTAAGCTCACTTTCTCCACTGACAGTTGACAAGTTTCAGAGAACCTTTTATTATTCATGTGAAGCCACTGTGAGTTTTTAGAGCTACGCTTTTATTTGTCTTTGTTCTCCTCTGCTCTCTTCTCTCTGAATCCAACATCTTTCTGACAAGCTTCACGTTTTTTGCTTGAGTTATGTTGCTTGTGTGTGTGTTTTTTTTTATTTATTTTTCCCCATTCTTTCATATGAATCAGTACAAAATATATCTTCAACCAGTCTCAGAGTACACCCTGAAATAGTATGTTCAAAATCAAAATAAAAAAACAATCCATTTCATTAAAGAAGGTTCTGGTCTTCTCCACTCCATATCCCACCATGCCTATTTTTTTCACTTTCATATTACACATATGGTGTAAAAAACATTCTCAAATATGTATCCCAATGCTTCACCTGTCTTTCTAGTCACTCTTATTTCCCCCTTTTTTTTTGTCTGACACCTTCATATCCACTCATTGATAGGCATATTACATGTTATTCATGATGCAAACAGCAACACTCAGCATTCCCAACAGAGCAATAACTGTAAATTCTGTGAAGACCTCTAGGTCGACATACCGAATGCTGAATTATTTCAGTCTTTAGGTCTTCTGAGTTTCTGCACCCCACTGTGCATTAAACATTCATCCATTCAGGCTCCATCTGCTAATACAACTCAGCCTTCCTCACCCCGTCTCTGATCTGACCTCAGGGCCAGCCTCCCTTTCGTCACTGTGCCAGACATACTTGGCATAGACACACTGGCAGAGATCACATCCTTTCAGCCACTGCTCATTCAGAGGATTTCAGCTAATTAGTAAATAACCCAGGACACGCAGTGAGATGAGCTGCTAGGACTGACTGAGAAATCCACTTCCAACGAGGGGAAATATGTTCCTGGCTGATAGATATCTAAGAAGAAAAAGAAAAAAAAATCCTTGAAAATGACTAAAGTTGAAAGCATTTTTTGTTCTTGAACTCTGTCCTCTGAAAACAGACACGATTAGTTCATGTTTAGTTGATAGATCACTGGATGTCACTGTGGACACTGAAACAGCAAATTTACACAGATAATAGAGATTACCTGGCAGCAAACTCAAGATGGCCCAAATATTTATCCAATATGAAAATTGTATGAAAACAAAAATGAGCAATCTCTGTGTTCCTAAAAGTTACCAAAATCCAGCAAAAATGATACTCATCAAATGATCAGACTGATGTGATGATAAACACTGAAGCTATTAAAGAGTAAGATGATTTCAGACTGAACCTCAGGGTGAAGTAATAACTGAAGGCTGGAGATTTTAGATACACAGGAGGGAGGTTGAATTACATTGATTGCTCATGTTTTACAGCCACTTCTATCAATTTCAGTTTATATATGAAAATACAAGTGAGTTCCTTCATATTTTTAACCTAATCAGTTCATCTTTGTTTTTTCTTTGCCATGACCTTATGTTTATTTGAAGAAGATGGTCTGTTGTAAAGAAATAACACTTCATATCGACCTTTCTATATTTATATTGCAAGGACATCCTCTACTTACTGCCATGACATATATGCTTCTACTTTGTATTTGTATGTTAATTGTGTTTTTCCCTTTCTTTTCTTTGTCTCCTGATGCTCTATGCTCCTCTTTGGATCTTGGATTCAGGTAAAAAATCAAAAAAGTGTTCATGTTGATGATGTGTTAAAGTTTACATGCCGCCATCTACAACTCTCTGCAAGCTAGAAATAGAGGCAAATACACGCTTTCACAATTTTGATTGATACTTGTCATGGATGAAACACCGTTAGGACGCTCAAAGATCCCTTCTCTCAACATGTTCAAGTGATGCTCTGAATTGTTAAAATTCATGTGGATGCGGATTTGGGTGTTGTGAAGTGCCG